>NW_026989977.1:0-72417 GCF_036417665.1 Passer domesticus | reverse complement strand
AATCCCATTTTTTCCCCCAAATCTCACTGACCTTGCTGTCGTAGTGGATGAGTTTGAGCTCGTAGTCGGGCAGGATGTGGTGGCACTCTTTGACGTCCCTCCAACCCCAACTTTTGACCCCAAATCCCCGTTTTTTCACCCAAAACCATATTTTGGCTCCAAAAACGTCCATATTTTGACCCAAAATCCCCGTTTTTTCCCCCAAATCTCGCCGACCTTGCTGTCGTAGTGGATGAGTTTGAGCTCGTAGTCGGGCAGGATGTCGCGGCGCTCGTTGACCTCCTCCAACCCCAACTTTTGACCCCAAATCCCTCATTTTTCACCCCAAAACCCCAAATTTTGATCCAAAAACCCCAAATTTTGACCCAAAATCCCCGTTTTTTGCCCCCAAACCCGCCGACCTTGCTGTCGTAGTGGATGAGTTTGAGCTCGTAGTCGGGCAGGATGTCGCGGCGCTCGTTGATGTCCTCCAGGGCCATCCTGACGGCCGGCAGGCACGCCTGCCCGCCCGGCCAGCCGCCGGACATCGGGAACAGCGCCCCCACGTGGACGGCCTTCTTCCCTGCGCCGGGCAGCGGCGGCCACCCCAAAAGCGACCCCAAAAGCGACCCCAAAAGGGCCAGCGGGAGCCACGGCGTGGCCACCGCCATGGTTTAGCGCCGGGAGGGCATGGTGGGGGTTGGGGGATTTTTTGGGGTTTTTTTGGGGGGGTTTTTTTGGGGGGGTTTGGGGTTTTTTTTGGGGTTTTTTTGGGGTTTTTTTTGGGGAGGGTTTGGGGTTTTTTTGTGGGGTTTTTAAGGGGTTGGGGGTGGGGCGGTGATGGCGGAAGGGGGAGGGGAGAGGGGGGGTTGGAGGGGGGGTTTGGGATTTGGGAGATTTGGGGGAATTTGGGGGAAAAAGGGGGAATAAAAGGTGAAATTAGGGGAAATAAGGGGGAAAAAAGAGGAAAAAATGGGGAAAAAATGGGGAAAAATGAGGGAGAAAATGGGAAAAATGAGAGGGGGAAAATGGGAAAAATGAGAGGGGAAAATAGAGAAAAATTAGGAAGGGAAAATGGAGAAAAATGGAGAAAAATTTGGGGTTTTTTGGGGTTTTTTTTGGGGTTTTTAGGGGGAGGGTTTGGGCTTTTTTTGGGGGTTTTTTTGTGGGGTTTTTAAGGGGTTGGGGGTGGGGCGGTGATGTCAGAAGGGGGAGGGGAGAGGGGGGTTTGAGGGGGGTTTGGGATTTGGGGAGATTTGGGGGAAAACGGGGAAAAATAAAAGGGGGAATTAGGGGGAAAAATGGAGAAAAATAAGGGGGGAAATGGGGAAAAAAAAAGGAGAAAAATGGGGAAAAAATGAGGAAAAAAATGAGAAAAAATGGGGAGGAAAATGGGAAAAATGAGAGGGGGGAAAATGGGAAAAATGAGAGGAGAAAAATAGGGAAAAATTATAAGGGAAAAAGGAGAAAAATAAGGGGGGAAATGGGGGAAAAAAAAAGGAAAAAATGGGGGGAAAAAAAGAGAAAAAATAAGAAAAAATGAGGGGAAAATGAGGAAAAAATTAGGAAGGGAGAAAATGGGAAAAAAAGGGAAAAATTAGGAAGGAAAATGGGAAATTTTTGGGATGGGGAAAGGGGAATTAATGGGAAAATTTTGGGATGAGGAGGGAAAAAATGGGAAAAATCGGGAAAAAAAGAGAAAAATCGGGAAAAAATACCGGGAGAAGGAGGGGGAAAAATCGGGATGAGAAGGGGAAAAACGGGAAAAAAATTGAGAAATTCGGGAGGGAATTGATGGGATGAGGGAGATGGAAAAAATCCCGGGGGAAAAAGAGGGAAAATTGGGAAAAATCGGGGGAAAAAAAGAGGGAAAAATCGGGAAAATGGAGGGGAAAAATTGAGGTGAGGAGAGGAAAAAATGGGAAAAATCGGGAAAAAAAGAGGGGAAAAATCGGGATTAGGAGAGGAGAAAATGGGAAAAATGAGGGGAAAATGGGAAAAAATCGGGGGGAAAACGGGAAAAAATCGGGATGAAGAGGGGAAAAATGGGGGGAAATGGGAAAAAATGGGAAAAAATCGGGGGAAAATGGGAAAAAATCGGATGAGGAGGGGAGAAAATGGGAAAAATTAGGGGGAAAATGGGGAAAAAATGGGGAAAAAATAGGAAAAAATTGAGAAAAACCGGGGGGGAAATGGGAAAAAATCGGGATGAGGAGGGGAGAAAATGGAGGAAAAATGGGAAAAATCGGAAAAAAGAGGGAAAAATGGAGAAATGGGGGAAAAAAAAAGCGGGACCGTAAAAGGACGGGAGGGAGGGAGGGGAGAGGGTCGGGGGGAGGGGGAGGGAGAGGGACGGAAAATCCCAAAAAAAAAAGAAAAGATGGAGAAAGGGAAGGGGGGGAAATTCGGAATTCGGGGCGGAGAATCCGGCGGGGAAGGAGCCGGGGGGTGAGGAGGAGGAGGAGGAGGAGGAAGGCTGGGAAATGGAGGAGGAGGAGGAGGAGGAGGAGGAGAGGGGAGGAGGAGCGAGGAAGGCTGGGAGGAAGAGGAGGGGGAGGGGAGGAAGGCTGGGAAATGGAGGAGGAGAGAGAGGGGAGGAGGAGAGGAGGGGGAGGGATGAAGGCTGGGAAATGGAGGAGGAGGAGCGAGGAAGGCTGGGAGGGAGACGGGAGGAAGAGGAGGGATGAAGGCTTTAAAAAGGAGGAGGAGGAGGAGGGAGGAGGAAGAGGAGGAGAGGGAGGAGCGAGGAAGGCTGGGAAATGGAGGAGGGAGAGGGGAGGAAGGCTGGGAGGAAGAGGAGGGGGGAGGGGAGGAAGGCTGGAAATAGAGGAGGAGGAGGAGGAGGAGGAGGAGCGAGGAAGGCTGGGAGGGAGACGGGAGGAAGAGGAGGGATGAAGGCTTAAAAAAGGAGGAGGAGGAGGGAGGGAGGAGGAAGAGGAAGGGAGGAAGAGGAGGGGGAGGGGCCCCCGGGGCGGTTTTGGGGTCCCACCCCCCAAGGGAAGGGAAATTTGGGGCGGGGGGGGGGGTGGGGGAGGGGCGCGGACTCACCTGAGGAGGGGGCGGTGAGCTGTGGGGGGGAGGGGAAACTGAGTCACGCAGAGATCCCCCCCCAAAAAATCCCAGAAATTTTCCCCCAAAAAATCCCAGAAATCCCCCCAAAATTCCAAACCCTCCCCCCGCCAAAAAAATCCCAAAATTGCCCCCAAAATATCCCAGAAATCCCCCCAAAAAATTCCAGACATTCCCACAAAAAAAATAGCAAAATTCCCCCCCCCAAAATATCCCAGAAATTCCCAGAAAATTCAGAAATTCCCCCCAAAAAATCCCAGAAATCCCATGAAAAAAATCCCAAAAATTCCCCCCAAAATCCCCTAAAATTCCAGAAATTCCCCCCAAAAAGATCCCAAAATTCCACCCCAAAATATCCCAGAAATTCCCTCAAAAAATCCCCAAATCCCCCCAAAAATATCCCAGAAATTAAAAAAAAAATCCAAACAGAAATACTCTCCAAAAATCCCAGAAATCCCCTGAAAAAAATCCCCAAAATTCTCCCAAAAATCCCCTAAAATCCCAGAAACCCCCCCCAAAAAAAATCCCAAATTTCCCCCCCAAAATATCCCAAAAATCCACCCCAAAAAATCCCAAAATCAACCCCAAAAATCCGAGAAATCCCCCCAAAAATTCCAGAAATCCCCTTAAAAAAATCCCAAAATTCCCCCACAAAATATCCCAGAAATTCCCAAAAAAAATCCAGAAATCCCCCCCAAAAATCCCCAAATTCCGCCCCAAAATATCCCAGAAATCCCCACTAAAAAAATTCAGAAATTCCCCCCCCAAAAAATCCCAAAATTCTGCCCCAAAATATCCCAGAAATCCCCTGAAAAAAAATCCCCAAAATTCCCCCAAAATCCCAGAAATCCCCCCCAAAAAAAACTCCTAAAATCCCTCCCAAAAAAACCCAAAATCCCCTCAAAAATCCCAAAAGTCCACCCCAAAATATCCCAGAAAATCCCCCCAAAAAATCCAGAAATTCCCCCCCAAAAAAATCCCAAAATTCCCCCCAAAAATCCCAGAAAGTCCCCCAAAATTCCCCCCCCCCCAAAAATCCCCAAAATCCCAAAAAGAATTCCCAAAATCCCAGAAATTCCCACACAAAAAATCCCAAAAATCGCCCCCAAAAATCCCAGGGAACCTCTCTCAAAGGGAAACTGAGTCACGCAGAGAGACCCAAAAAAACCCCCAAAAATCCCCCCAAAAAAACCCAAAAATCTCCCCCTAAAAATCCCCCAGGGGAAACTGAGTCACGCAGAGACCCCTCCCCAAAAAAACCCCAAGAACCTTCCCAAAAGACCCCAAACCCCAAAGACCCCAAACGCCTCAAAGCCCCAAAACCCAACCCCAAAACCCCAAAAACCTCAAATCCTGAACCCCCCAAAATGCCAAATCACTCAAAATCCCAAATCCTCGAAAGACCCCCAAAAACCCCATAAAAAACCCAAACCCCCCAAACCCCAAAAACTCCAAAATCCCAACCCCAAATCCCTCAATCCCAAAGCCCAAATCCAAAATTCTCCAAAACAAAAAAACCCTAAAAACCCAAAAACTCCCAAAAAACCTCCAGGAACACAACCCCAAACCCAATCCCCCACACCCCAAAAACTCCCAAACCCCAAAAAATCTCAAACCCCAAAAACCCCAACAGCAAAACCCAAAACCCAAACAAAAAACTCTAAAACCTCCAGGAACCAAACCCCAAATCCTCCAAAACCCCAAATCCCAACTCCAGGAACACCCCAAGGATCTTCTCAGAAGATCCCAAAACCCCAAATCCCAAAACCCAAACACCAAAACCTCCAAACCCCAAATCCCTCAAAACCCCAAACCCCAACTCCAAGAACACCACAAGAACCCAAACCCCAACTCCAAAACACCACAAGGACCTTCTCAGAAGATCCCAAAACCCCAAAAACCCTAAACCCAAACCCCCAAACCCCAAAACCCCAATACCCCAAAACCCAAACACCAAAACCCCCAAACCCCCAAATCCCTCAAAACCCCAAATCCCAACTCCAGGAACACCTCAAGAACCCAAACCCCAACTCCAAAACACCACAAGAACCTTCTCAGAAGATCCCAAAACCCCACAAGAACCCCAAACCCAAACCACCAAACCCCAAAACCCCAAATCCCAAAACCCAAACACCAAAATCTCCAAACCCCAAATCCCTCAAAACCCCAAATCCCAACTCCAGGAACACCCCAAGAACCCAAACCCCAACTCCAAGAACACCACAAGAACCTTCTCAGAAGATCCCAAAACCCCACAAAACCCCCCAAAAAACCCCCAAAAAAACCCCAAAAACCCCAAAACCCCATAAAAACCCCATAAAACCCCAAAACCCCACAAAAACCCCAAGGACTGACGCAGGCACTGGGGCTTGGGGTCGCTCCAGCGGCCGCTCTTGGTGCAGTTGCTGCGCGCGGCGCCCACCAGGCGGAAGCCGGGCAAAGCCCCAAACCCCAAAACCCCAAATCCCAAAACCCCAAAAATCCCAAAACCCCCAAATCCTCCAAACCCTAAAACCCCCCAAACCCAAAACCCCTAAACCTCAAATCCCAAAAACCTGAATAAAACCTGAAACCCCAAAAACCCCAAATCCTTGACCCAAATCTCCCAATTCCAAACCTCAAATCGCCCTGACTCCAAATCCTCCACACCCTAAAACCCCCAAACCCAAAACCCCAAAACCCAAACCCTACAAATCCCAATCCCCCTATCCCCCAAAACCCCATAAAAACCCCAAACCAAATCTCCCAAACCCAAGCCCCAAACCCTGAAAACACCAAAAACACCCTCCAGGAACCCAACCCCAAAAACCCATAAAAACCCAAAAAAACCCCAAAAAACCCCAAAAAACCCCAAAACCCCAAATCCCCCAAACCCCAAACTCAATCCCCCAAACTCCGAAACCCCATAAAAACCCCAAAACCCCATAAAAACCCCAAAACCCCATAAAAACACCAAACCAAATCCCAAATCCAAGCCCCAAGCCCCAAAACCTCATATAAAACCCTCCAGGAACCCAACCCCAAAACCCCATAAAAACCCCCAAAAACCCTCCAAAAAACCCCATAAAAAACCCCAAAACCCCATAAAAACCCCATAAAAACCCCACAAAAACCCCAAGGACTGACGCAGGCACTGGGGCTTGGGGTCGCTCCAGCGGCCGCTCTTGGTGCAGTTGCTGCGCGCGGCGCCCACCAGGCGGAAGCCGGGCTGGCAGGAGAACCTGGCCCAGGTGCCCTCCACGGGGACGCGCTCCATGGCCCCCGCGGCCACCTGCCCGTTCTCCAGGCTCAGGTGCACCTTGGGACACGTCCGCACTGCGGGGACAGCGCGGCGTCACGGCGGGGACCCCGAAATCGACGTGGGGTGGTGGCCCCAAAATCGACGTGGGGTGGTGGCCCCAAAATGTGGACACTGGTGAACCCCAAAATGGAGGTTGGGTGGTGGCCCCAAAATCAACGTTGGTGGTGGCCCCAAGCTGGACATGGGGTGGTGGCCCCAAAATGTGGACATTGGTGATCCCCAAAATGGTCATTGGTGAACCCAAAATGGAGGTTGGGTGGTGGCTTCCAAGTGGATGTGAGGTGGTGGCCCCAAAATCGACATTGGTGGTGGCCCCAAAATGTGGACATCGGTGAACCTCAAAATGGATGTGGAGTGGTGGCCCCAAAATGGAGGCTGGGTGGTGGCTTCAAAGTGGATGTGAGGTGGTGGCCCCAAAATTCACATTGGTGGTGGTCCCAAAATCTACATGGGGTGGTGACCCCAAAATGTGGACATTGGTGAACCCCAAAATGGACGTTGGGTGGTGACCCCAAAATGTGGACATTGGTGAACCCCAAAATGGACGTTGGGTGGTGACCCCAAAATGTGGACATTGGTGAACCCCAAAATGGACATTGCTGAACCCAAAATGGAGGTTGGGTGGTGGATCCAAAATGGAGGTTGGGTGGTGACCCCAAAATGTGGACAGTGGTGATCCCCAAAATGTGGACATTGGTGATCCCCAAAATGTGGACATTGGTGAACCCAAAGTGGAGGTTGGGTGGTGGCTTCAAAGCGGATGTGAGGTGGTGGCCCAGAATCGACGTTGGGTGGTGGCCCCAAAATCTACGTGAGGTGGTGGTCCCAAAATGTGGACATTGGTGATCCCCAAAATGGACGTTGGGTGGTGTCTTCAAAGTGGATGTGAGGTGGTGGCCCCAAAATCTACGTGAGGTGGTGGTCCCAAAATGTGGACATTGGTGAACCCCAAAATGAACATTGCTGAACCCAAAATGGAGGTTGGGTGGTGACCCCAAAATGTGGACAGCGGTGAGCCCCAAAATGGAGGTTGGGTGGTGGCCTCAAAATTGATGTTGGTGGTGGCCCCAAAATGGCCGTTGGGTGGTGGCTTCAAAATTGATGTTGGTGGTGGCCCCAAAATGGCCGTTGGGTGGTGGCTCCAAAATTGATGTTGGTGGTGGCCCCAAAATGGCCGTTGGGTGGTGGCTTCAAAGTGGATGTGAGGTGGTGGCTCCAAAATCAACGTTGGTGGTGGCCCCCAAGGTGGATGTGGGGTGGTGACCCCAAAATGTGGACAGTGATGAACCCCAAAATGGAGGTTGGGTGGTGACCCCAAAATTGATGTTGGTGGTGGCCCCAAAATGGAGGTTGGGTGGTGGCCCCAAAATGGCCACCTGGCCGTTCTCCAGGCTCAGGTGCACCTTGGGACACGTCCGCACTGCGGGGACACTGCGGCGTCAGCGTGGTGGCCCCAAAATCTACGTGGGGTGGTGGCTTCAAAGTGGATGTGGGGTGGTGGCCCCAAAATGTGGACATTGGTGAACCCCAAAATGGACATTGGTGAACCCCAAAATGGCCACCGGTGAACCCCAAAATGGCCACTTGGCCGTTCTCCAGGCACAGCCATCATGGTCAAAGCGATGGGCACGGTGATGGTGATGATGATGGTGATGGTGAAGGGATGGTTGTGGTCACGGTGATGGTGACGGTCACAATGGTCATGGTGATGGTCATGGTGGTCATGGTGATGGTCATGGTGATGGTCATGATGGTCACGGTCATGGTGACGGTCATGGTGGCCATGGTCATGGTGATGGTCATGGTGATGGTCATGGTCATGGTGGTCACGGTCAAGGTGATGGTCATCGTGGTCACGGTCAAGGTGATGGCCAAGGCAATGGTGACGGTCGAGGTGATGGTGGTCAAGGTGATGATGATGGTGGAGCTCAGGGTGATGATGGGATGGGGACATTGAGGGGATGGGGACAAGGTGGGGACATTGAGGGGACGGTGACATTGATGGAATGAAGACCTTCATGGGATGGGGACAAGATGGGGACATTGAGGGGGATGGGGACAAGATGGGGACATTGATGGGACAGTGACATTGATGGAATGAAGACCTTCATGGGATGGTGACAAGATGGAGACGTTGATGGGAAAGGGACATTGATGGGATTCAGACGTTGATGGGATGGGGACAATATGGAGACATTGATGGAATGTTGACAAGATGGCGACGTTGATGGGATGACAACCTTCATGGGATGGGGACATTGAGGGGATGAGGACCTTGATGGGATGGTGACAAGATGGAGGCATTGATGGGATGGTGACCTTGATGGAGATGGTGACAAGATGGTGACGTTGATGGAGATGGTGACAAGATGGTGACGTTGATGGAATGGTGACAAGATGGTGACGTTGATGGGATGAAGACTTTCATGGGATGGAGACGTTGATAGAATGAGAACTTCATGGGATGGTGACAATGATGGGATGGTGACAAGATGGAGATGTTGATGGGATGGTGACAATGAGGGGATGGAGATGTTATGGGATGGTGACAAGATGGGGACATTGAGGGGATGGTGACAATGATGGGATGGAGACAAGACTGAGATGTTGATGGGATGGTGACAATGATGGGATGAGAACATTGATGGGATGGTGACAATGATGGGATGGAGACAAGACTGAGATGTTGATGGGATGGTGACAATGATGGGATGGTGACACGATGAGATGTTGATGGGACGGTGACCTTGATGGATATGATGACAAGATGGCGACACTGAGGGGATGGTGACAATGATGGGATGGTGACCTTGATGGAGATGATGACAAGATGGCGACACTGAGGGGATGGTGTCACCCGGGTGGCACTCACGGCAGCGGCTGGGGTGGCCCATGGCCGTCCAGGTGCCGTCGCGCTGGCACTTGCGCACCTTGGGCCCCACCATGGATGGGATGGGGACAGGGATGGGGACAAGATGGAGACGGTGATGGGATGGTGACCATGATGGGATGGTGACACGATGAGATGTTGACCTTGATGGAGATGGTGACAAGATGGGGGACATCGAGGGGATGGTGACATTGATGGGATGGAGACAAGATGGAGATGGTGATGGGACGGTGACCTTGATGGAGATGGTGACAAGATGGAGATGGTGATGAGATGGTGACAATGATGGGATGGGGACAAGATGGAGATGGTGATGAGATGGTGACCATGATGGGGACATGGAAGAGATGAGGACCTTGATGGGATGGAGACAAGATGGTGACATTGAGGAGACGAGAACCTTGATGGGATGGAGACAAGATGGAGATGTTGATGGGATGGTGACCTTGATGGAGATGGTGACAAGTTAGGGACATTGAGGGGATGGTGACAATGATGGGATGGGGACAAGATGGAGATGGTGATGAGATGGTGACAATGATGGGATGGAGACAAGATTGAGATGTTGATGGGATGGTGACAATGATGGGATGGGGACTTGATGGGATGGTGACAAGATGGAGATGTTGATGGGACGGTGACCTTGATGAAGATCATGACAAGATGGTGACAGTGAGGGGATGGTGACAATGATGGGATGGAGACAAGATGGAGATGTTGAGGGGATGGTGACAATGATGGAACGGTGACAAGATGGCGACACTGAGGGGATGGTGACAGTGATGGAATGGAGACAAGATGGAGATGGTGATGGGATGGTGACCTTGATGGAGATGGTGACAATGATGGGATGGTGACAATGATGGGATGGGGACAAGATGGAGATGTTGATGAGATGGTGACCATGATGGGGACATGGAAGAGATGAGGACCTTGATGGGATGGAGACAAGATGGAGATCTTGATGGGATGGTGACTTTGATGGAGATGATGACAAAATGGTGACGTTGATGGGATGGTGACATTGATGGCATGAGGACCTTGATGGGATGGTGACCTTGATGGAGATGGTGACAAGATGGGGCCATTGAGGAGATGAGAACCTTGATGGGATGGAGACATTGATGGGATGGCGACAAGATGGAGACGTTGATGGGATGGTGACAATGATGGAACGGTGACAAGATGGTGACATCAAGGGGATGGTGACAATGATGGGATGGAGACAAGATGGGGACATTGAGGAGATGATGACAACGATGGGATGGAGACAAGATGGAGACGGTGATGGGATGGTGACAATGATGGAGATGGTGACAAGATGGGGACATTGATGGGATGGTGACAATGATGGGATGAGGACCTTGATGGGATGGGGACAAGATGGAGATGTTGATGGGACAGTGACTTTGATGGAGATGATGACAAAATGGTGATGTTGATGGGATGGTGACATTGATGGCATGAGGACCTTGATGGGATGGTGACCTTGATGGAGATGGTGACAAGATGGGGACATTGAGGGGATGGTGACAATGATGGGATGAGGACCTTGATGGGATGGGGACAAGATGGAGACATTGATGGGATGAAGACTTTCATGGGATGGAGACGTTGATGGAATGAGAACTTCATGAGATGGTGACAGTGATGGGATGGGGACAAAGACCCCAGGTGACATCCGGGTGGCACTCACGGCAGCGGCTGGGGTGGCCCATGGCCGTCCAGGTGCCGTCGCGCTGGCACTTGCGCACCTTGGGCCCCACGATCTCGCGCTCGGGCCGGCACACGTACTCGATCTCGTAGTCGAAGGGCAGGAACCGGACGCTCCGAACCTCGTCCGGCGTCAGCCCCCGGTACCGGATCCCCCCGTCCCGCGGAGGGTGGATGATCTGGCAGCCTGGGGACACCAAAAATGGGGTTTGGGGACAAAAATGAGGGGTTTGGGACAAAAATGTGGGGTCGGGGATGGAATTATGGGGTTGGGGACATCAAAAAATGTGGGGTTGGGGATGAAAATGTGGGATTTGGGGTTGGGAACACCAAAAAAAGTGGGGTTGAGGACACCAAAAAATGTGGGGTTGGGGACACCAAAAATGGGGCTTGGGGACGAAAATGTGGGGTCGGGGATGGAATTATGGGGTTGGGGACATCAAAAAACGTGGGGTTGGGGATGAAAATGTGGGATTTGGGGTTGGGGACACCAAAAAATGTTGGGTTTGGGACACCAAAAATGGGGTTTGGGGACAAAAATGCAGGGTTGGGGATGGAATTATGGGGTTGGAGACACCATAAAAGGTGGGGTTGGGGATGAAAAATGTGGGATTTGGGGTTGGGGACACCAAAAATGAGGGGTTGACCCCAAAAATTTAGGATTGGCCCCAAAATTTGGGGTTGGGGATGGAATTATGGGGTTGGAGACACCATAAAAGGTGGGGTTGACCCCAAAAATTTGGGATTGGCCCCAAAATTTGGATTTCAGGATGGAATTATGGGATTGGAGACACCAAAAAATTTGGGATGGGCCCTAAAATTTTGGGATTGGCTCCAAAATTTGGGGTTGGGGATGGAATTATGGGGTTGGAGACGCCATAAAATGTGGGGTTGACCCCAAAAAATTTGGGATTGACCCAAAAATTTGGGATTGGCCCCAAATTTTGGGGTCGGGGATGGAATTATGGGATTGGAGACACCATAAAATTTGGGATTGGCCCCAAAAAATTTGGGATTGGCCCAAAATTTGGGAATTTGGTACCTTCGGTGAGGTTGACGTGGACGGCGCCGCGGGCGGAGCCGGCGAGGAGCAGCAGCAGCAGGGGGGGCAGCAGCGGGGGTGGCATCTGTCATTAATTAATAATTAATTAATTAAATGGAGTTTTCCCGATTTTTCGTTGCGCTCGTTTAATTAACCCGTGGAATAATTAATTAATTGGTGTTAAATAAATAAAATTTTCTCAATTTTTAAATTCTGCCACTTTAATTAAGCAACACCTAATTAACCCCTGAAACAACTAACAATAATAATAAATCATTAATAATTATTAAGTAATTAATAATTGTAATTAATTAGTTATTATTTTTATTATTTATTAATTATTTTTTATGTTTTCTCCTTTAATTGCTACAGCCCAATTAACCCCTGAAACAATTAAAAATAATAATAAATAACTAATAATTATTAAACAATTAATTAGTAATTTTAACTAATTAATAATTATTTTTATTATTTATTAATTATTTTTATTTCTTCTCCTTTAATTACCACATCACATTTAACCCCTAAAACAATTAACAATTATATTAACACTACCAACTATTAATAATTATATAATCATTACAAAAAACTTAATAGTTAACAAATCATTAATAATTAATTAATTAATAATTATTAGAACTGAGACCAGAGTGGGGGAGGGGAAGGATTTGAACCCCTCCCCCACCTCTCCATCCCTTCACTCATTAATCCTCATTTGCATAATCCTAATTAAACCCCGCTGGGGGAGGGGCCGCCTCAAGGCCACACCCCTTTGGCCACGCCCCCCAAAAAGGAAAAATTGGGGAATTTTGACCAAAATTTGGGACATTTTGGGCCAAAATTTGGGAATTTTTTGGGGAGGGGCTTAGAAAGGGGGGAGGGGCTTGGAAGGGGGAGGGGCAAAAATGGGGGAGGGGTCCCCAAATGTGTGGGGGAGGGGCTAATTTGGGGACCCCTCCCCCATTTTTGCCCCTCCCCAATTCCAAGACCCCTCCCCCAATTTCTGCCCCTCCCCCCACTCTGAGACCCCCTCCCCCCAACTCTCAGACCCCTCCCCCATCCCAGACCCCTCCCCCAATTTCTGCCCCTCCCCCCACTCTGAGACCCCTCCCCCAATTTTTGGGACCCCCCCCCCCCGCCAAAATTCCACGGCCCCTCCCCCAACTTTTTTGCCCCTCCCCCAAATTTTTACGACGCCCCTCCCCCCATAAACCCCAGACCCCTCCCCAAAATTTTTCCCACCCCTCCCCCACCCCAAATTTTTTCGCGACCCCCCCCCCAAAAAAATAAAAAAAAGTGGGGAGGGGGCGGTGGGGGAGGGGCGGTTCTTACCTCGCTCGATCTTCCCAAAATTCCCCTTCCAAAAATCCGGGAAAAATCCCAAAAATTCCCCAAAAAATAAAAAAATTAAAGTGGGGGAGGGGCGGGACCCCTCCCCAAAATTTTATTTTTTTTGGGGGGGGGGGGGGGTCGGGGATATTCCCACGGGTGGGGGAGGGGCGGGGATGGAGCGGCGAGGATGCGAAAAAAAAAAATTAAATTAATTAAAAGCCGGGGGAAAAAAAAAAATTAAAATTAATTTTAAAAATTAATTTGGGGGTTTTCCCAGGGTGGGGGAGGGGCGGGGGTGGATTTCGGGGTTTCCCGCCCAAAAAATTTGGGGTTTTTGGGGGGTCCCGGCGGCTTCGGGAGGGGCCTCGGGCTCGGGAATCACCCGCGGGTGGGTGGGGGAGGGGCGGGGAAAGGGGGAGGGGCCAAAGGGGGGAGGGGAGGGGGAGGGGGAGGGGCCGGAGACGCCTTTTGGGGGGGGGTTGGGGGGTTTGGGGGGGATTTTTGGGGGGTTTTGGGGTTTTTTGGGGGATTTGAGGGGATTTTTAGGGGGAATTTTGGGATTTTTGGGGGGTTTGGGGGGAGAATTTTGGATTTTGGGGGGGAATTTTGGGATTTGGGGGTCTGGGGGGGAATTTTGAGGTTTTTGGGGGGATTTTGGGGGTTTTTAGGGGAATTTTTGGGGATTTTGGGGTTTTTAGGGATTTTTTGGGGATTTTTAGGGGGAATTTTGGGGGATTTCAGGGGAGAATTTTGGATTTTGGGGGGAATTTTTGGGGTTTGGGGGGGAATTATGGGGTTTTTAGGGGAAATTTTGAGGTTTTTAGGGAGATTTTGGGGTTTTTAGGGGGATTTGAAGGGAATTTTGGGGTTTTTAGGGATTTTTGGGGGATTTTTAAG
The DNA here is from genome assembly GCF_036417665.1 of Passer domesticus. NCBI lineage: Eukaryota > Metazoa > Chordata > Aves > Passeriformes > Passeridae > Passer > Passer domesticus. The sequence continues at coordinate 58,194 of NW_026989977.1, read as the reverse complement.
GGGAATTTTGGGATTTTTGGGGTGTTTTTAGGAGGAATTTTGGGATTTTTGGGGGGTTTGGGGGGATTTTGAGGTATTTGTGGAGAATTTTGGGGATTTAGGGGGGATTTGAGGGGAGAATTTTTGATTTTTGGGGGGATTTTTGGGATTTGGGGGGTTTTAGGGGGATTTGAGGGGAATTTTTGGGGGATTTTGGGGTTTTTAGGGGGAATTTTGGGATTTTTGGGGGATTTGGGGGGGAGAATTTTTGATTTTTGGGTTTTGGAGGTTTTGGGGGGAATTTTGAGGTTTTTGGGGGGATTTTGGGGGTTTTTAGGGATTTTTGGGGGATTTTTAGGGGGAGTTTTGGGATTTTTAGGGGGTTTTGGGCGGGAGAATTTTAGATTTTGGGGGGAATTTTGGGATTTCTAGGGGGTTGGGGGGGAATTTTGAGGTTTTTGGGGGGATTTTGGGGGTTTTTAGGGGAATTTTTGGGAATTTTGGGGGATTTTGGGGTTTTTAGGGATTTTTGGGGGATTTTTAGGGCGAATTTTGGGGGGATTTGAGGGGAGAATTTTGAAATTTGGGGGGAATTTTTGGGGTTCTGGGGGATTTTGGGGTTTTTTGGGGGCATTTTGGGGTTTTTAGGGGGATTTGAGGGGAATTTTGGGGGTTTTGGGGGGTTTGGGGGGAGAATTTTGGATTTTTGGGGGGAGAATTTTGGGATTTGGGGGGAATTTTGGGATTTTTGGGGGGTTTTGGGAGAATTTTGGGGGTTTGGGGGGAATTTGGGTTTTTAGGGGAAATTTTGGGGTTTTTAGGGGGAATTTTGGGGTTTTAAGGGGAAATTTAGGGTTTTGGGGGGAATTTGAGGGAAATTTTAGGGGATTTGGGGGGATTTGGGGGGGTTTGGGGTTTTTAGAGGGATTTTTGGGATTTTGGGGGGATTTGAGGGGAGAATTTTGGATTTTGGGGGGAATTTTTGGGATTTGGGGGGAAATTTTGAGGTTTAAGGGGGATTTGAGGGGATTTTTGAGGGGATTTTTGGGATTTGGGGGGGATTTTTGGGGTTTAGGGGAGAATTTTCAGGTTTTGAGGGGGAATTTTGGGATTTTTGGGGGATTTGGCGGGAGAATTTTGGATTTTTGGGGGAAAATTTGGATTTTTTGGGGGAATATTTGGAATTTGGGGGGAATTTTGACGTTTTGGGAAGGATTTTGGGGGTTCTGAGGGAGATTTGGGGGAATTGTCAGACGAATTTTGCATTTTAGGGGGGATTTTGGGATTTTTGAGAGGATTCTGGGCTTTTAGGGGGGAATTTTGTGATTTTGGGAGGATTTGGAGTGGAATTTTGGGGGTTTTGGGGAGAATTTGGTGCAAACCTCTGGAATTCAGGGTGCTTTTAGGGGGATTTGGGGACTTTTGAGGGGGACTTTTGAGTTTTTTGGGCAAGATTTGTTTGTTTTCAGAGATCCTAAAATCCTGCCCTAAATTCCCACATTTTTCAGTCATTCCATCCCCAAATCCAAGTTTTTTTCCTCATTCCAACCCCAAAATTCCACTTTTTTTGGTCATTCCCACCCCAAAAAGACCCCCTGGACTTCCTGGGAATCCCGACACGGAATTTGGGGATTAATTCCGATATTTTACTTTTTGGGGCGGGATTTTGGAAAAGGAGGAGGGGGAAAAGGCGGGATTTGGGAAAACAGGAGGGATTTTGGAGAAAATGAGGGATTTTGGGTTAAAAAGGCGGGATTTGGGAAAAAAGGGGCGGGATTTGGGAAAAAAACGAGGGCGATCCCAATTCCCGCTGAATCCGGAATTCCGCCATGAGATTAACAAAATTGATAAAATAAAACCAAATTCGATTAATTAAAAAATTGAAACAATTTAATGTAAATAAATTAAAAATTAATCAAAGAAATTCAAAATGGCGCCGACGCCCCCCGCCGCCATCTTGAGGCGCGGCGGTGCCGTAACACAAGATGGCGGCACCCACGCAACGCTCCCGCCGCTGTTTCTCGCCGCGTTTCAAACCGAACCGGGACCAAACCGAGCCCGACAGCTTTGTCGGCACCGGTTTCACCCCCGGGACCGATTTGAGCTCCCGGGAAACGAGCGGGAGGCGGAGATACGGATAGCGGAGGGAGCCGCCATGTTGTACGGCAAGAGGAAGATGGCGGCTCTTCCTTTTCCGGTGTGGGAGAGGCGCGGGAACTGAGGGTGAACCCAAGTTTGAAATGAGCAAGGGGGGGACTTGGAGATGTCTGAGAGGGTTTAATAAACTCTGGAGGGCTCGAGGCTGCTTCCCTCCTCTAATTTTGAGTGGTTCCGTCCAACCTCCCCGTGGCTTCACCGCCATCTTGAGGCGCGGCGTAGACGTTTAACAAGATGGCGGCACCTAAGCATCAATCCCGGTGGTATTTTGAAGGAATTTTTACTGCAAATCGCTGTCAAACCGGGCGAGACGGATCCGCCACAACCGTGTAACCCTCGTCACCGATTTAAACCCACGGGGAATGGGGAGAACGGCGGAAATGCCGGGGTTTATAATGCGCAGTGGGCGCCGCCATGTTGTACGGCAGGAGGAGTCTGAGGCGAACTTCCGGTTCCGGTGGGGGAGCGGCCCCTCAGCGGTGGCGGAGCGGGGGGTAAACACAGGCCGGGGGGGGCGGGATTTGGGGGAAATTCGGGAATTTTTTGGGAATTCTGAGGGAAATTTGGGAATTTTGGGGGTCGAGGGTCGGGGGGATTGAAGGGGTTTGTGGGGTCGTGGCCGTGGGGGGGTTTGAGGGGGTCTGAGGGGGATTTGGGGGGGTCTGAGGGGGATTTTTGTGGGAAAATTTGGGATTTATGAGGGAATTTTGTGGGAAAATTGTGGATTTGTGAGGGAATTTCGGTGGAATTTTGAGGAATTTTGGGATTATTGGGGGAATTTGGGGATATTTGGAGGGGTCTGGGGGGCCTTGAGGGGATTTTGGGGTCTTTGAGGGGATTTGGGGGGTTTTTAAAGGGGATTTTATGGGAATTTTGGGGATTTTTGAAGGAATTTTGTGGGAAAATTCTGGATTTTTGAGGGAATTTTGGTGGAATTTTGAGGAATTTTGGGATTATTGGGGGAATTTGGGGATTTTTGGGGGGGTCTGGGGGTCCTTGAGGCGATTTTGGGGTATTTGAGGGGATTTGGGGGGTTTTAAAAGGGGATTTTGTGGGAAAATTTGGGATTTTTGAGGGAATTTTGTGGGAAAATTGTGGATTTCTGAGGGAATCTTGGTGGAATTTTGAGGAATTTGGTGGGATTTTGGGATTATTTTTGGGATTTGGGGAGTTTCGTGTTCATTTTAGGGATCTTTGAGTGGATTTTGGGTTTTTTTTAAAGGAAATTTTGAGGAATTTTGTGGATTTTTGTGGGAATATTGAGGATTTATGAGGGGAATTTGAGGGAATTTTGTGGGAAAATTTGGATTTATGAGGGAATTTTGTGGGAATTTGAGGGAATTTTGGTGGAATTTTGTGGGATTTTGGGTTTTTTGGGGGGATTTGGGGAGTTTTGGGGATCTTTGAGTGGAATTGGGGTTTTTTTAAGGGAATTTTGAGGAATTTTGTGGGAATATTGAGGATTTATGAGGGGAATTTGAGGGAATTTTGGGGGAAAAGTTGGGATTTATGAGGGAATTTTGTGGGAATTTGGGGGAATTCTGTGGGATTTTGGGATTATTTTGGGGATTTGGGGATAATTTTTAGAATTTGAGGGAATTTCTGAGGGGATTTTGGGATATTTGTGAAAATTTTGTGGAATTTTTAGGAATTTTAATGAATTTCAACAATTTAGGGGAAATTAGTGTGAATTTAATTGGAAATTTTGGCCAAATTTATCCAAATTTCTCAAAAAAATTCCATGATTTCCATCCAAAATCTTTGAAACCCATCAAATTTCACCAAAAAACCCCCCCAAATTTTTAATTTTTCCCCTTTTTTTTTCAGCTCCCCCCATCCCAAACACCCCAAAAATTTCCAAAAAATTCCCAAAAAAATGGATTGAGGCCCCTCCCCCCCCTTGGATGGACCCCTGGAATTTGGGGGGATCCCAAAATGGGGGATTCGGAAAATCCCGGGAATCCCCCCAAGGAGGAGGAGGAGGACGAGGAAGAGGAGGAGGAAGAGCTGGACCCCCGGATCCAGGTGGGAATTTGGGGCAAAACCCCCAAATTTCGGGATTTTGGGGGGGTTTGGGGTGGGAATTTTGGGGTTTTGGAGGGAAAATCCCAGAAAAATTTGGATTTTTGAGGAATTTTTGGGGGTTTGGGGTGAAAATTTTGGAGTTTTAGAAGGAAAATCCCAGAAAAATTTTGATTTTTGAGAATTTTTTTTTTACTTTTGTGAGGGTTTGGGGTGAAAATTTTGGGGTTTTGGATGAAAAGTCCCTGAAAAATTTGGATTTTTGACGATTTTTTTCATATTTTGGGGGGTTGGGGTGGGAATTTTGGGGTTTTGGAGGGAAAATCCCTGAAAAAATTTGGATTTTTGAGGAATTTTTCTTATTTTTGGGGGTTTGGGCTTCAAATTTTGGGATTTTCAGGGATTTGGAGTCAAAATTTTGGAATTTTAGGGGCAAATCCTGAAATTTGGGGATTTTTGGTCCAAATTTGATGATTTCTGGGCAAAATCCCCGGAATTTTGGGATTTGGAGTCCAAATTTTGGGATTTTTGGGCAATTTTGGGGGTTCTTGAGGAGGATTTTGGGATTTGGGGGGAATTTTGAGGGGAAATCCCAAAATTTCTTGGATTTGGGGGGAATTTTTGGGGAGAATTTTGGGAAAAATCCATAAAAATTTTGGATTTTGCGGGAGATTTTTCGTGAGTTTTTTACTCCTTTTTCAAAATTTTTATGATTTTAACCCAAATTTTTGGGTCTTTTTTCCCAGTTTTTTGGATCCCCCAAATTCAGGGAATTTTTTGAGTTTTTTTTTCCCAATTTTTGAGGTTTTTATCCCAAATTTTTTGGCTGCAGGAGGAGCTGGAGCACCTGAACGAGGCCAACGCTGAAATCAACCGGGGGGAGCTGGAGCTGGATGTGAGCAACTGGGAGGGACTGGGAGCAACTGGGAGGGACTGGGAAGGGGATTTGGGGCAAAAATGGGGAAAATTTGGGGAAAAATTGGGAAAAATTGGGAAAAAATTGGGGAAAAATGGAATTTTGGGGGTAAAATTGATGGGAAATGGGGATTTGGGGTTACTGGGAGGGACTGGGAGAGACTGGGAGGGGACTGGGATGGAACTGGGAGGGACTGGGATGGACTGGGATGGAACTGGGAGGGAACTGGGAAGGGGATTTGGGGCGAAAATGGGGAAAATTTGGGAAAAAATTGGGGAAAAATTGGGGAAAATTGGGAAAAAATGGAATTTTGGGGGTAAAATTGATGGGAAATGGGGACTGGGGGTTACTGGGGTGGACTGGGAGGGACTGGGAGGGGACTGGGATGGGCTGGGAGGGAACTGGATGGACTGGGAGGGAACTGGGAGAGGGGTTTGGGGCAAAAATGGGGAAAATTTGGGAAAAAATTGGTAAAAATTGGGGAAAAAAATGGAAGTTTGGGGGTAAAATTGATGGGAAATGGGGATTGGGGATACTGGGATGGACTGGGAGGGACTGGAGGGAACTGGGAGGGAACTGGGATGGACTGGGAGAGGGGTTTGTTGCAAAAATGGGGAAAATATGGGAAAAAAATTGGGAAAAATTTGGGAAAAAAATGGAATTTTGGGGGTAAAATTGGTGGGAAATGGGGATTGGGGGATACTGGGAGGGACTGGGAGGGAACTGGGGATGGACTGGGAGGGACTGGGAGGGACTGGGAGGGAACTGGGAGGGACTGGGAGGGACTGGGATGGACTGGGAGGGGGGTTTGAGGCAGAAATGGGGAAAATTTGGGAAAAAATTGGGAAAAATGGGATTTTTTTTCCAAACCAGTCCCAAACCAATCCAAACTGTTTTCCCAATCCCAAACTGGTTTTCCCAGTTACTCGCAGTCCAAACCAGTCCAGACCAGTTCAAACCAGTCCCAGACTGATTTTCCCAATCCCAAACTGGTTTTGCCAATCCCAAACCAGTTCCTCCCAGTCCAAACCTAGTCCGTCCCAGTCCCAAACTGGTTTTCCTGGTCCCTCCCAGTCCCAACCAATCCCAAACTGATTTTCCCAATCCCAAACTGTTTTCCCCAGTCCCAAACTGGTTTCCCCAGTCCCTCCCACTCCCAAACTGGTTTTCCCAGTCCATCCCAGTCCCTCCCAGTCCAAACCAGTCCCAAACTGGTTTTCCCAGTCCGTCCCAGTCCCCAAACTGGTTTCTTCCCCCCTCCCCCCCCCCCCAGGCCGTGCGCTGCCGCTACCGCCGGGCGCTGTCGGAGTCCCTCCCAGTTCAAACCAGTCCCAAACTGGTTTTCCCAGTCCCTCCCAGTTTCAAACCAGTCCCAAACTGGTTTTCCCAGTCCCTCCCAGTTCAAACCAGACCCAAACTGGTTTTCCCAGTCCATCCCAGTCCAAACCAGTCCCAAACTGGTTCCCAAGCCCAAACCAGTTCAAACCAGTCCCAAACCAGTCCCAAACTGGTTTTCCCCAGTCCCTCCCAGTTGCAAACTGGTTTTCCCAGTCCCTCCCAGTACAAACCAGTCCCCAAACTGGTTTTCCCAGTCCCTCCCAGTTCAAAACCAGTCCCAAACTGGTCTCTCCCCCTGTCCAGGCCGCGCGCTGCCGCTACCGCTGGGCGCTGTCGGAGTCCCTCCCAGTCCCTCCCAGTTCAAACCAGTCCCCAAACTGGTTTTCCCAGTCCCTCCCAGTTCAAACCAGTCCCAAACTGGTTTTGTCCCCCCTGTCCAGGCCGCGCGCTGCCGCTACCGCCGGGCGCTGTCGGAGTCGGCGCGGCGCCTGAACGCGCAGGGCTCCCAGCTGGGCTCCTGCATCGACCGCGCCCGGCCCTACTACGAGGCGCGCCGCAGGGCCAAGGAGGTGCGGGATTGGGGCGAAATCCGGGGAAATCGGGAAAAAGTGAAAAAAACGGGGAAAAACAAAAAAAAAAATGGGGAAAATCGGATAAAAAATGGGGAAAATAGGGGGGAAAATGGAAAAAAAATCTCCTAAAATTTGTAGGAAAAATGGGAATTTCCACCCCGAAGTCGTTCCCACCTTCTCCAAACCTTCTCCAACCCATCCCAAACCCCATCCCACCTTCTCCAAACCATTCCAGACCTTCTCCAAACCCCATCCCACCTTCTCCAACCCTTCTCCATCCATCCCAAACCCCATCCCACCTTCTCCAAACCCCATCCCACCTTCTCCAACCCTTCTCCATCCATCCCAAACCTTCTCCAACCCATCCCAAACCTTCTCCATCCATCCCAAACACCATCCCACCTTCTCCAACCCTTCTCCATCCATCCCAAACCTTCTCCAACCCATCCCAAACCTTCTCCATCCATCCCCAAACCCCATCCCACCTTCTCCAAACCCCATCCCACCTTCTCCAACCCTTCTCCATCCATCCCAAACCTTCTCCAACCCATCCCAAACCTTCTCCATCCATCCCAAACACCATCCCACCTTCTCCAACCCTTCTCCATCCATCCCAAACCTTCTCCAACCCATCCCAAACCTTCTCCATCCATCCCAAACCCCATCCCACCTTCTCCAACCCTTCTCCATCCATCCCAAACCCCCATCCCACCTTCTCCACACCATTCCAAAGCTTCTCCAAACCCCATCTCACCTTCTCCAAACCTCATCCCACCTTCTCCAAACCTTCTCCAACCCATCCCAACCCTTCTCCATCCATCCCAAACCCCATCCCACCTTCTCCAAACCCCGTCCCACCTTCTCCAAAACCTTCTTCCACCTTCTCCAAACCATCCCAAACCTTCTCCAGTCCCCATCCCACCTTCTCCAAACTCCATCCCACCAATCCCAACTCCATCCCACCTTCTCCAAACTCCATCCCACCAATCCCAACTCCATCCCACCTTCTCCAATCTTTGTTCCACCTTCTCCAAACCCCCTCCCACCAATCCCAAACCTTCTCTAAACCCATCCCAAACTCCATCCCACCTTCTCCAAACCATCCCAAACCTTCTCCAAACTCCATCCCACCTTCTCCAACCCTTCTCCATCCATCCCAAACCCCATCCCACCTTCTCCAAACCCCCATCCCACCTTCTCCAAACCTTCTCCATCCATCCCAAACCCCCATCCCACCTTCTCTAAACCCCCTCCCACCCACCCAACCCACCCCGAAACGTGTCCCCAGAATTCCCAAAATTCCCGGAATTCCCGGCTCTGGGCGGTTGCAGGTGCAGCCACCTTCTCCAAACCTTGTTCTACCTTCTCCAAACCCCATCCCACCTTCTCCAAACCCCATCCCACCTTCTCCAAACCTTCTCCATCCATCCCAAACTGCATCCCACCTTCTCCAAACCCCATCCCACCTTCTCCAAACCCTATCCCACCTTCTCCAAACTCATCCCACCTCCTCCAAACTCCATCCCACCTTCTCCAAACCATTCCAAACCTTCTCCAAAACCCCATCCCACCTTCTCCAAACCTTCTCCATCCATCCCAAACTGCATCCCACCTTCTCCAAACCCCATCCCACCTTCTCCAAACCCTATCCCACCTTCTCCAAACCCCGTCCCACCTTCTCCAAACTCCATCCCACCTTCTCCAAACCATTCCAAACCTTCTCCAAACCCCATCCCACCTTCTCCAAGCCATCCCAAACCTTCTCCAAACCCCATCCCACCTTCTCCAAACCCCATCCCACCTTCTCCAACCCACCCCGAACGTGTCCCAGAATTCCGGCATTCCCGGAATTCCCGGTGTGGGCGGTTGCAGGCGCAGCAGGAGACGCAGCGGGCGGCGCTGCGCTACGAGCGCGCCGTGGGCATGCACAACGCGGCGCGCGAGATGGTCTTCGTGGCCGAGCAGGGCATGGGCACCGGCAAGAACCGCCTGGACCCCACCTGGCAGGAGATGCTCAACCACGCCACCAGGAAGGTGGGAACCCTGGGGATGGGGCTGGCATGGGTGGAGAAGGGTTGGGATTGGTGGGATGGGGTTTGGAGAAGGTGGGATGGGGATTGGAGAAGGTGGGATGGGGTTTGGAGAAGGTTTGGAATGGTTTGGAGAAGGTGGGATGGGGTTTGGAGAAGGTGGGAATGGAATTGGAGAAGGTGGAACGAGGTTTGGAGAAGGTTTGGAATGGTTTGGAGAAGGTGGGATGGGGTTTGGAGAAGGTGGTGGGATTGGGGGTTTGAGATGGATGGAGAAGGGTTGGGATGGGTGGGATGGGGATTGGAGAAGGTGGGATGGGGTTTGGGATGGATGGAGAAGGGTTGGGATGGGTGGAGAAGGGTTGGGATTGGTGGGATGGGGTTTGGAGAAGGTGGGATGGGGTTTGGGATTGGTGGGATGGGGTTTGGAGAAGGTGGGATGGGGTTGGGAGAAGGTGGGATGGGGATTGGAGAAGGTGGGATGGGGTTTGGGATTGTGGGAGGAGGTTTGGGATTGGTGGGATGGGGTTTGGAGAAGGTGGAACGATGTTTGGAGAAGGTGAGATGGGGTTTGGGATGGATGGAGAAGGTTTGGGATGAGTTGCAGAAAGTTTGGAGGAGGTGGGATGGAGTTTGGAGAAGGGTGGGATGGGGATTGGAGAAGGTGGGATGGGGTTTGGAGAAGGTGGGATGGGGTTTGGAGAAGGTGGGATGGAATTTTGAGAAGGTGAACAAGGATTGGAGAAGGTGGGAATGGAATTGGAGAAGGGTGGGATGGGGTTTGGAGAAGGTGGGATGGGGTTTGGGATGGATGGAGAAGGTTTGGAGAAGGTGGAACCAGATTTGGAGAAGGTTCTGGATGGGTTGGAGAAAAACTTGGAATTTTTCAGGTTTTTTTGGGGTTATTTTGTGTCTATTTCCTGATTCCTGAGCCTTTTTTTTTTTAATTTTTCCATTTTTAAACCTTTTATTTTTGGGATTTTCTCAATTCCCAAGAATTTCCCAGGAATTTCCCTCATTCCCAACAATTTTTTCCAGGATTTCCTCCATTCCCAACCCCAAATCCCAACAAATTTGGGTCTTTTTTTGCCCTTTTTTGCCAATTTTTTTCCATTTTTGGCCGTTTTCGCCCTTTTTCACCCAATTTCCAACGGGGTTTTTTGGGAAATTTTGGGATTTCTTCCATTCCCAACAATTTTCCAGGAATTTCCCTCATTCCCAACAATTTTTCCAGGATTTCCTCCATTCCTAGCTCCAAACACCCCCAAATTTTTGGCCGATTTTGACCCATTTCAGAACCATTTTTTCACAGTTTTTTTTGCCCTTTTTTGCCATTTTTCACCCGATTTTTGCGGGGGTTTTTGCGAAATTCTGGGATTTTCTCCATTCCCAACAATTTTCCAGAATTTCCTTCATTCCCAACAATTTTTCCAGGATTTCCTTCATTCCCAAACCGAAATCCCAACAAATTTTTGGCCGATTTTGAGCCATTTCCGAGCTGGTTTTTCACCGTTTTTTGCCGTTTTTCACCCAATTTTCACTCCAATTTTTGCGGGGTTTTTTTGCGAAATTTTGGGATTTCCTCCATTCCCAAGAATTTTCCAGGAATTTCCCTCATTCCCAACAATTTTTCCAGGATTTCCTCCATTCCCAACCCCAAATCCCAACAAATTTTGGGTCTTTTTTTGCCGTTTTTTGCCTTTTTTGGCCATTTTTCACCCAATTTTCACCCAATTTTCACGGGGTTTTTTTGGGAAATTTGGGGATTTCTTCCATTCCCAACAATTTTCCAGGAATTTCCCTCATTCCCAACAATTTTTCCAGGATTTCCTCCATTCCCAACCCCAAATCCCAACAAATTTTGGGTCTTTTTTTGCCATTTTGCCATTTTTGGCTATTTTAATCACCCAATTTTCGCCCGATTTTCACAGGGTTTTTTTGGGGAATTTCTGGGATTTTCTCCATTCCCAACAATTTTCCAGGAATTTCCCTCATTCCCAACAATTTTTCCAAGATTTCCTCTATTCCCAACCCCAAATTCCGCCAATTTTTTGGCCGATTTTGAGCCATTTCCGAGAGCCGTTTTTCGCCATTTTTTTTGCCGTTTTTCACCCAATTTTCGCCCCGATTTTCGCGGGGTTTTTTGCTGATTCCTCTGGATCCTCCCTTCCCGTTGGGAATTCCGGCCTCTCTGGAATTGCAGGTGAACGAGGCGGAGCAGGAGCGGCTCTGGAGCGAGCGGGGAGCACCAGCGCGTGACGCGGCTGTGCCAGGAGGCCGAGGCCGAGGTGCAGCGGCTGCAGAAATCGCTGCGGCGCGACATCGCCCGCAGCCGGCCCTACTTCGAGCTCAAGGCCCAGTTCAACCAGCGCCTCGAGTACTGGGAGCACTGGGAGCACTGGGAGGGGGCACTGGGACCAGTTTGGGGCACTGGGAGGGAACTGGGAGCACTGGGAGGGACTGGAAAGGACTGGGAGCACTGGGAGAGAAGGACTGGAGATGATCTTGGAGGTAAAGAGGGAACTGGAGCACTGGGGAGGGACTGGGAGCACTGGGAGGGACTGGAAAGGGACTGGGAGCACTGGGAGAGAAGGAGCTGAGATGATCTTGGAGGTAAAGAGGGAACTGGGAGCACTGGGAGGGACTGGGAGCACTGGGAGAGGCACTGGGGATGGACTGGGATGAGCTGGGAGGGACTGGGATGGACTGGGAGTCCCAGTTTGGTTGGATACTGGGGGTACTGGGAGCACTGGGAGCCGGCCCTACTTCGAGCTCAAGGCCCAGTTCAACCAGCGCCTCGAGGTACTGGGAGCACTGGGAGGGGCACTGGGACCAGTTTGGGGCACTGGGAGAGGGACTGGGAGCAGTGGGAGGGACTGGAAAGGGACTGGGAGCACTGGGAGAGAAGGAGCTGAGGAGATCTTGGAGGTAAAGAGGGAACTGGGAGCACTGGGAGAGGCACTGGGATGGACTAGGAGTACTGGGAGGGACTGGGATGGACCAGGAGGGAACTGGGAGGGACTGGGAGTTCCAGTTGGGTTGGATACTGGGGGTACTGGGAGCACTGGAAGGGACTGGGAGTGATGAGAGAGAAGAATTGGAGAAGATCTTGGAGGAAAAGAGGAACTGGGAGCAAACTGGGATGGGCTGGCATGAACTGGGAGGGGACTGGGAGCACTGGGAGGGACTGGGAGGGGCACTGGACCAGTTTGGGCCACTGGGAGATGGATTGGAGTGGATACTGGGAGCACTGGGAGGGACTGGAAAAGGGACTGGGAGCACTGGGAGAGAAGGAGCTGAGAAGATCTTAGAGGTAAAGAGGGAACTGGGAGCACTGGGAGGGAACTGGGAGGAGTGGGAGTCCCAGTTTGGTTGGATACTGGGGGGTACTGGGAGCACTGGGAGGGACTGGGAGCACTGGATGGTCTGGGAGCACTGGGAGGGACTGGGATGGACTGGGAGGGACTGGGAGTCCCAGTTTGGTCGGATACTGGGGGGTACTGGGAGCACTGGGAGGGACTGGAAAGGGACTGGGAGCACTGGGACAGAAGGATTGGAGAAGATCTTGGAGGTAAAGAGGGAACTGGGATGGACTGGGAGCACTGGGATGGTCTGGGAGCACTGGGAGGGACTGGGATGGACTGGGAAGGACTGGGAGTCCCAGTTTGGGTCGGATACTGGGGGGTACTGGGAGCACTGGGAGTGATGAGAGAGAAGGATCTGAGAAGAACTTGGAGGTAAAACTGGGAGTACTGGGAGGGACTGGGAGCACTGGGAGGGACTGGGAGTCCCAGTTTGGGCTGGATACTGGGAGCACTGGGAGCCGGCCCTACTTCGAGCTCAAGGCCCAGTTCAACCAGCGCCTCGAGGTACTGGGAGCACTGGGATGGACTGGGAGGGGCACTGGGACCAGTTTGGGCCACTGGGAGAGGGACTGGGAGCACTGGGAGGGACTGGGAGCACTGGGAGGGACTGGGAGCACTGGGAGGGACTGGAAAGGGACTGGGAGTCCCAGTTTGGTTGGATACTGGGGGTACTGGGAGCACTGGGAGGGACTGGAAAGGGACTGGGAGCACTGGGAGAGAAGGATTGGAGAAGAACTTGGAGGTAAAAAGGGAACTGGGATGGACTGGGATGCACGGGGAGGGACTGGGAGCACTGGGAGGGACTGGGAGCACTGGGAGGGACTGGAAAGGGACTGGGAGTGATACGAGCAAAGGATTTTGTCAGAGTTTGGAAGGACTGGGAGGGAACTGGGATGGACTGGGAGCACTGGGAGGGAACTGGGAGGGACTGGGAGCACTGGGAGCCACTGGGAGGGAACTGGGTGTACTGGGAGGAACTGGGAGCACTGGGAATTTTTAAGAATTCCTTGGAATTTTTAGGGATTAAACCCATTTTTAAAATAGATTTTAACCCTTTTTTTTACATATTTTCGCCAAATTTTCACCGATTTTCGCCAAATTTTCACCAATTTTCTCCCGGATTTTTTGGCCATTCCCTGAATTTTCACGGATTTCCAACTTTTCCCCTTCCCCAGGAGCACAAATCCCGGGTGAACTCCCTGGAATCCGCCGTTGTCCCAGGCCAAGCTGCGCTACGCGGTGGCGCTGCGGAACCTGGAGCAGATCAGCGAGGAGATCCACGCCCGCCGCTTCCAGAGGATCCTGCGGAGGAAAAAAACTCCGGGAAAACCCCCTGGGCGCCGAGGGCGGCACCGGCAACCCCGAAATCCCCGGGATTCCCAGGGAAAACCTCGGAATTCCCGGAGAAAACCGCGGAATTCCCGGAGAAAACCCCCAAAATTCGTGGAGAAAACCACGGAATTCCTGGAGAAAACCTCGGAATTCCCGGAGAAAATTACAGAATTCCTGGAGAAATCCCTGGAATTCCGAGAGAAAATGCCAAAATCTGTGGAGAAAATCCCCGGAATTCCGAGAGAAAACCGCAGAATTCCTGGTGAAATCCCTGGAATTCCGAGAGAAAATCACAGAATTCCCAGAGAAATCCCTGGAATTCCAAGAGAAAATAATGGAATTCCTGAAGAAATCCCTGGAATTCCAAGAGAAAACTCTGAAGTTCACGGAATTCCCGGAGAAATTCCTGGAATTCCAAGAGGAAACCACAGAATTCCTGGAGAAATCCCCGGAATTCCAAGCGGAAATCTCGGAATTCCCGGTGAAAATCCTGGATTTTCCACTGAAATCTCGGCTGGAACGGGAAGAATTCCCGGAATTCCGGGCCAAAATCTCGGAATTCCGACTGAAATTCCTGATAATCCCAGAGAAATCCCGGCCAGAACGAGAATTCCTGGAATTCTGAGAGAAAACCCCGGAATTCCCAGCGAAAATCTTGGAATTCCTGGTGAAATCCTGGCTGGAATGGGCGGAATTCAAGACAAAACCCCGAAATTCCTGGAATTCCGAGAGAAAACCCCGAAATTCCTGGAATTCCAAGAGAAAATCCGGAAATTTCAGCGAAAATCCTGGAAATTTCACGGAAAACCCCAAAAATTCCAGCTCCCCCAAAAATTCCAGCTTCCACCTCCTGTGGAACCTGCGGAATTCCCGGAATTCCAAGGGAAATCCTTGGAATTCCCAACGAGAACCCCAAAAATTCCGGCGCGCTCCCCCCGGGGAGGTGCGGAATTCCGGATTTCTGCCGGAAATCGCCGGGATTCCGTCGGAAGCGCCCGGAATTCCGCGGGAAATCTGCAGCTCTGGGGATTCGCTGTCGCTGCTGAGCCTGCAGACCATCGCCTCGGACCTGCAGAAGTTCGACTCCGTGGAGCATTTGTCGGGAATTCCGGGAATTTCGGGAATTGCGGACGCGCTGAGCCTGCCACAGCGAGGAGCTGGGGGAGGGCCGGGAGAGGCCCCGCGGCTTTCGGCACCACCGGGAGCGTCAGCCTGTGAGGGAACGGGGGAAATCCAGGGAATGCCGAGGGGGGAAACCCCGGGAAAATTCCGAGGGAGTCACGGGAAGGCTTGGGAAGTCTGGAGAATCCCAAAAAGTCCCAAGGAAATCCCAAAAAGTCCCAAGGAAATCCGAAAAAATTCCAAGGGAATCCCAAAAAATTTCAAGAAATCCAAAAAATTCCAAGGGAATCCATAAAGTCTTGGGAAATCTGGAAAATCCAAAAAGTCCCAAGGAAATCCCAAAAAAATTTCAAGGAAATCCCAAAAATTTCCAAGGGAATCCTATAAAGTCTTGGGAAATCTGGACAATCCCAAAAAGTCCCGGGAAATCCCACAAAATCCTGAGAAATCCCAAGGAAATCCCACAAAATTCAAGGAATCCCATAAAATCTTGGGAAATCTGAGGAATGCCAAGGAAATCCCAAAAAATTTCAAGGAAATCCCAAAAAGTCCCAAGGAAATCCCAAAAAATTCCAAAGAGATCCTGAAAAATTTGAGGATCCCGAGGAAATCCCAAAAAAAAAATTCAAGGAAATCCCGAAAAATTCCAAGGGAATCCCATAAAGTCCCAAGGAAATCCCAAAAAGTCCTGGGAAATCCCAAGGGAATCGCAAAAAATTTCAAGGAAAACCTGAAAAATTTCAGAAATCCCAAGGAAATCCCAAAAATTCCAAGGGAATCCCACAAAATCCTGGGAAATCTGAGAAATCCCAAGGAAATCCCACAAAATCCTGGGAAATCCCGAGGAAATCCCAAAAAAATTCTAAAGGGAGTCCTGCAAAGTCTTGGGAAGTCTGGAAAATTCCAAAAAGTCCTAAAGAAATCCCAAAAACTCCAAGGAAATCCACAAAATCCTGGGAAATCCCAAGGAAATCCCCAAAAATTCCAAGGGAATCCCATAAAATCCTGGGAAATCTGAGAAATCCCAAGGAAATCCCAAAAAATTTCAAGGAAATCCCAAAAAGTTCCAAAATATTCCAAGGAAATCCCACAAAACCCTTTGGAAATCCCAAAAATTCCAAGAAAATCCTGAAAAATTGAGAAATCCCAAAAAGTCCCCAAAAATTCCAAGGAAATCCCATAAAACCCCAAGGAAATCCCAAAAGTCCCAAGGAAATCTCAAAAGATTTCAAGAAATCCCAAAAAGTCACAAAAAAACCCAAGGAAATCCCACAAAATCCTAAAAAAATTCCAAGGAAATCCCAAAAATTTCTGAGGAAATCCCAAAAAATTCCCACAAAATCCTTAGGGAAATCCCAAAAAATTGCAAAAAAAAAAATCCCCAAAAAATCTCCAAAAATTCCCAAAAAGTGCCCCAAAATTATGGAAAATCCCAGGAAATTCCTGGAGTTGATTTTGGGGATAAATCCTTGGAATTTGGGATTTTTTTTGGGGAATAAATCCCCAAAATTTGGGATTTTTTTGGGACTAAAGCCCTGGAATTTGGGAATAAATCCCCCAAAATTCGGGACTTTTTTTGGGAATAAACCACTGAAATTTTGGATTTTTTGGGACTAAAGCCCTGGAATTTGGGAATAAATCCCCAAAATTTGGGATTTTTTTGGAATAAATCCCCCAAATTTGTGATTTTTTGGGAATAAACCACTGAAAATTTGTTATTTTTGGGGAATAAATCCCCAAAATTTGGGATTTTTTTTGGGAAGGAAATCCTTGGAATTTGGGATTTTTTGGGAATAAATTCCTGAAATTTGGGATTTTTTGGGAAGAAATCCTTGGGATTTGGGAATTTTTGTGAAGATATCCTTGGAATTTGGGAATAAATCCCCAAAATTGCGATTTTTTTGGGAACTAAAACCCCTAAAATTTGGGAATTTTGGGTCTCCCACCCCCCAAAATCCCAATTTCCCCCCAGAATTCCCAACTTTTTTTTGGGATAATTCCCCTTTTCCCACCCAAAACGGCGCCAGGAGCCCAATTGCACTAAAGGGGGGGTCAGGAATTTTGGGGAATTTTGGGAATTTTTGGGAATTTTGGGGGTGGGGCTGTGATGAGAACCCCCCCAGGTTCGAGGCAGCCCCGGGAATTTCCACAAATTTCACCAAAAAATCCCAAAAATTCCCCAAAAAATCCTCCAGTAAAATTCAGGAATTTGGGAATTTTGGGGGGAAAAAATCCCGGAAAAATGTTGATATCAATAAAATTCCTTCTTGTTGTAATTCCGTCTTTTCCGAGGTTTTTTTTCTCTCCTCATTTGTGGTTTTTTTGGGATTATTCCCCCTTTTTTGGGAATTTTTTTGGTGGTTTTGGGGATTTTTTGGGATGTTTTTATCCCAGTTTTTTTTCAGCTTCATCCCAAATGGTTTTTGCTTGGGAAAATCTCCAAAAAATGGGAAAATCCCCCCCAAAAAAATTTGGGAAAATCCACACAAAAAGGGGAAATTCTCCCCCCAAAAAAGGGAAAAAAATCAGGAAAATCACCCCAAAAAATCAGGAAAATCGCCCCCAAAAAAGGGAAAATTCTCCCCAAAAAATAGGAAAAAAACCCCCCAAAAATTTGGGAATAAATCCTCAAAAAATGGGAACAATTCCCCCAAAAAATTGGGAAAAAATCACCCCCAAAAAATCAGAAAAATCACAAAAAAAGGGAAAATTCTCTCCCCCAAAAAAGGGAAAATTCTCCCCAAAAAATAGGAAAAAATCCCAAAAAATCTGGAATAAATCCTCAAAAAATGGGAACAATTCCCCCAAAAAAATCGGGAAAATCACCCCCAAAAAATTGGAATTTCCACCCTAAAATTGGGAATTTCCACCCCACAAATTTTTCCACATTTTCCTTTATTTTCCTTTATTTTTCCATATTTTCCTCATATTTATTCCACATTTTCCCATTATTTTCCCACATTTTTTTCCATATTTATTCCACATATTTCCACATTTCCAAATTTTCCTTTATTTTCCTTAATTTTTCCACATTTTCCTTTATTTTTCCTTTATTTTTCCATCATTTTCCTCATATTTATTCCACATTTTTCCATTATTTTCCCACATTTTTCCCATTATTTTCCCACATTTTTCCCCATTTCCCGACATTTTCCATTCTCTTTCCACATTTTCCCATTTTCCTTTATTTTCCTTTATTTTTCCACATTTTCCCACTTTTTTTTCCATTATTTTCCCTCATTTTTTTCCGTTATTTTTCCATTTTTTTCCCACATTTCCCCAAATTTTCCCAAATTTCCCCCAACGACCCGAGGGCGCGTCTTGGGTTGGCCAAGCCCAGTTGGGCACTGGGAGCACTGGGAATGCCGGGAACGCACCGGAACCATGGAATGATGGGAATTCCCCGTGTCCCCATTTAATTAATGAATGAATTCACCCCTAATTAATTAGAGGTCGTTATTTAGCCATCAGATTTGAATGGGACTAACCCAGGGTTGGGTGTTGGGTTGGCCAAGCCCAGTCGGGCACTGGGAATGCCGGGAACGCTCCGGAACCATGGAATGATGGGAATTCCCCATGTCCCCACTTAATTAATGACTGAATTCACCCCTAATTAATTAGAGATAGTTAATTAGCCATGAGAACTCAATGGGACCAAGCCAAGGGTGGGTGTTGGGTCGGCCAAGCCCAGTCGGGCACTGGGAGCACTGGGAAGCAACCAGAACCATGGAATGATGGGAATTCCTCGTGTCCCCACTTAATTAATGAGTGAATTCACCCCTAATTAATTAGAGAATGTTAATTAGCCATGAGAACTCAATGGGACCAAGCCAAGGCTGGGTGTTGGGTTGGCCAAGCCCAGTTGGGCACTGGGAGTGCTGGGAAGTGACCGGAACCATGGAATGATGGGAAATCCTCATGTCCCCATTTAACTAATGAGTGAATTCACCCCTAATTAATTAGAGATCGTTAATTAGCCATGAGAACTCAATGGGATGAAGCCAAGGCTGGGTGTTGGGTTGGCCAAGCCCAGTTGGGCACTGGGAGCACTGGGAATGATGGGAACCAACCGGAACCATGGAATGATGGGAATTCCTCGTGTCCCCACTTAATTAATGACTGAATTCACCCCTAATTAATTAGAGATCGTTAATTAGCCATGAGACCTCAATGGGACCAAGCCAAGGCTGGGTGTTGGGTTGGCCAAGCCCAGTTGGGCACTGGGAGCACTGGGAATGCCGGGAACGCACCGGAACCATGGAATGATGGGAATTCCTCGTGTCCCCACTTAATTAATGACTGAATTCACCCCTAATTAATTAGAGACTGTTAATTAGCCATGAGAACTCAATGGGATGAACCCAAGGCTGGGTGTTGGGTCGGCCAAGCCCAGTTGGGCACTGGGAGCACTGGGAACGCCGGGAACGCTCCGGAACCATGGAATGATGGGAATTCCCTAATTTCCCACTTAATTAATGAGTGAATTCACCCCTAATTAATTAGACATCGTTAATTAGCCACCAGATGTGAATGGGACCAACCCAATGTTGGGTGTTGGGTTGGCCAAGCCCAGTTGGGCACTGGGAGCACTGGGAAGTGACCGGAACCATGGAATGATGGGAAATCCTCATGTCCCCATTTAACTAATGAGTGAATTCACCCCTAATTAATTAGAGATCGTTAATTAGCCATGAGAACTCAATGGGATGAAGCCAAGGCTGGGTGTTGGGTTGGCCAAGCCCAGTCGGGCACTGGGAGCGCTGGAACGCCGGCGCCCCACCGGCACCACGCCACTCCCCCATCTCCCCCCTCCAATTACCCCGCCAACCCCCCCCCACCCCTAATTAACCCCCCTCCCTAATTACCCACCGGGAACCCCGGGAACGCCCGGCCCGGCAGCGCCAGCGCCCAGGGCAGCTCCAAGGGCGAGGAGGCCGGGAAGGCCGGGAAGGCCGAGGAGGAGGAGGAGGAGGAGGAGGAGAAGGACGGGGAGGAAGAAGAGAAGGAGGAGGAGGAGGAAGAAGAAGAGAAGGAGGAGGAGGAAGGAGGGAAGGAGGAGGAAGAAGAAGGAGGGAAGGAAGAGGAAGGAGGGAGGGAGGAGGAGGAAGGAGGGAGGGAGGAGGAGGAAGGAGGGAAGGCGGCGGCGGCGGCGGCTTTGCCGTGGGTGCGGCGGTGCCGGTTGAGGTGCGAGCTGCGGCTGAAGCACTTCCCGCACTCGCGGCACTTGTAGGGCTTCTCGCCGGTGTGGACGCGCCGGTGGATGGTGAGCTCGGAGCGCTGGATGAAGCTCTTGCCGCACTCGGAGCACTGGAAGGGTTTCTCCCCAAGATGGATCCGCTGGTGCTTGATGAGGTTGGAGGAGACGCTGAAGCGCTTCCCGCACTCGCGGCACTCGTACGGCTTCTCCCCGGTGTGCATCCGCCGGTGCTTGGTGAGGTCGGATTTTTGGATGAAGCCCTTGGAGCACTCGGGGCACTTGTAGGGTTTCTCGCCGAGGTGCGTGCGCTGGTGCTTGATGAGGTTGGAGCGCACGCCGAAGCTTTTCCCGCACTCCGCGCACTTGTAGGGCTTCTCACCCGTGTGGACGCGCCGGTGCTTGGCCAGCGCCGCGTTCTGCCCGAAGCTTTTGCCGCACTCCGGGCACGCGAAGGGTTTCTCACCGGTTTGGGTGCCTTGATCCTTCAGATTCGCCCCCAAATCCGGCGCCGAACCCGAATTTTTCCCGCACTCGCCGCATCTCTCCTCCCCTCCCGAAACCCGGCAGCGCTTTTGGAAGCTTTTCCCTTCTTTCCTCCCCTCGTTCCTTCCGCACTCCCGGCACGGCTCCCGGTGGATTTTCCGGTGCCGCTCCAGGTGGGAGCTTTGGGAAAAACTCTTCCCGCAGCTGCCGCAGCGGAAGGGTTTCTCGCCCATGTGGATTCGCCGGTGCCGATCCAGGTGGGAGCTCCAGGAAAAGCTTTTCCCGCATTCCCGGCACTCGTAGGGTTTGCCGGGAGCGTGGCCGCGCCGGTGCTGCGCCAGCGCCGCCGCCACGCCAAAACCCTTCCCGCACTCCGCGCATTTATGCGGTTTCTCCGCCGGTTTTTTGCCGGTTTTGGGGTTTTTTGGGATTTTGGGCTGTTCCGGCGACGCCGCCCCGCACTGGGCGCAGCGCCGGGCGGGTTCGGCCGCGGCGTGGGTTCGCCGGTGCCGATCCAGGTGGGAACTCCACGAAAAGCTCTTCCCGCACTCCGGCACTCGTAGGGTTTCTCCCCGGTGTGAATCCTCCGGTGGCGCTCCAGGTGGGAATTCCAGTTGAACCCCTTGCCGCAATCGCCGCATTTGTAGGGTTTCTCCTCCGCGTGAACCTTTTGGTGCTTCACCAACCCCGAACTCGCCGGGAAGCTCTTCCCGCAAACCCCGCAGCGGCACGGCGCCGCGCCGGCGTGGATCCGCCGGTGCTGGATGAACGCCGAGCCCACGCTGAAGGATTTCCCGCAGTCGGGACATTTGTAGGGATTTTCCCCCAAATGCCGCTTTTGGTGCGTCACCAAACTCGAGCCCAACCTAAAACTCTTCCCGCACTCCGGGCATTTATGGGGTCGTTCCGCCCCGCGCCGGCGTTTGGGCAGCGCCAAAGCTTTGCCGCAGTCGTGGCAGCGCAGGTGGAGTTTCTTCAAGCCGGATTTGGTTTTTTTGGGGTTGGGGTGGAGGTTTTGGGGTCGCGGGTTTGGCGCCGCTGGGGCTCGGGGGGGGTTTGGGGTGGGGAGGCGGCGGCGTGCCGGGGGTTTGGGGTTTTTCCAGCGGGTTTGGAGGCGGCTCGTGCTCGGCGTTGTCGCTCGGTGAGGGCGGGACGGCGTCTGGAGGGGGGAGAAAGGGGGTTTGGGGGGTTTTTTGGGGGGATTTGGGGGGGTTTTGGGGTCTTGGAGGGGGTTTTGGGGTCTTGGAGGGGTTTGGGGTCTTGGAGGGGTTTGGGGTCTTGGGGGGGTTTTGGGGTCTTGGGGGGGTTTTGGGGTCTTGGAGGGGTTTGGGGTCTTGGGGGGGTTTTTGGGGTCTTGGGGGGGTTTTGGGGGATTTTGGGGTCTTGGAGGGCCTTTGGAGTCATGGAGAACTTTGGGGGGATTTGGGGTTTTTGGGGGGTTTTGGGGGATTTGGGGTCTTGGAAGAGTTTTTGGGGTCTTGGAGGGGTTTGGGGTCTTGGGGGGTTTGGGGGTCTTGGGGGGGGTTTTGGTGTTTTTGGGGGGGTTTTGGGGTCTTGGAGGAGTTTTTGGGGTCTTGGAGGGGTTTGGGGTCTTGGGGGGGTTTTGGGGTCTTTGGAGGGGTTTGGGGGTCTTGGGGGGTTTTGGTGTTTTTGGGGGATTTTGGGGTCTTGGAGGGGCTTTGGAGTCATGGAGAACTTTGGGGGGATTTGGGGTCTTGGGGGATTTTGGGGTCTTGGAGGAGTTTTTGGGGTCTTGGAGGGGTTTGGGGTCTTGGAGGGGTTTGGGGTCTTGGGGGGATTTGGGGATTTTGGGGGAGATTTTGGGGTCTTGGAGGGGTTTGGGGTCTTGGGGGGATTTGGGGATTTTGGGGAGATTTTGGGGTCTTGGAGGGGTTTAAGGTCTTGGAGGGGTTTGGGGTCTTGGGGGGGTTTTGGGGTTTTGGGGGGGTTTTGGGGGATTTTGGGGGTCTTGGAGGGCCTTTGGAGTCATGGAGAACTTTGGGGGGATTTGGGGTTTTTTGGGGGGTTTTGGGGGATTTGGGGTCATGGAAGAGTTTTTTGGGGTCTTGGAGGGGTTTGGGGTCTTGGGGGGTTTGGGGGTCTTGGGGGGGTTTTGGTGTTTTTGGGGGGTTTTGGGGTCTTGGAGGAGTTTTTGGGGTCTTGGGGAACTTTGGGGATCTTGGAGGATGTGGGGATCTTGGAGGATTTGGGGGTCTTGGGGGGATTTGGGGGTTTTTTGGGGGGGTTTGGGGGTCTTGGAGGGGGTTTTGGGGGTCTTGGAGGGGTTTGGGGTCTTGGGGGGTTTGGGGGTCTTGGGGGGGTTTTGGGGTTTTGGGGGGGTTTTGGGGGATTTTGGGGTCTTGGAGGGGCTTTGGAGTCATGGAGAACTTTGGGGGGATTTGGGGTCTTGGGGGATTTTGGGGTCTTGGAGGGAGTTTTTTGGGGTCTTGGAGGGGTTTGGGGTCTTGGAGGGGTTTGCGGGTTCTTGGGGGGATTTGGGAATTTTGGGGAGATTTTGGGGTCTTGGAGGGGTTTGGGGTCTTGGGGAATTTGGGGACTTGGGGGGATTTGGGAATTTTTGGAGGGTTTGAGGTCTTGGGGGGATTTGGGGTCTTGAAGGAGCTTTTGAGTCTTGGGGAACTTTCAGGATCTTGGGGGGATTTGGGGATTTTGGGGAGGCTTTGGAGTCTTGGAGGCATTTGGGGTCTTGGGGGCATTTGGGGATTTTGGGGGGATTTGGGGATTTTGGGGGTTTGAGGTCTTGGTGGGGTTTGGGGTCTTGGGGAACTTTGGGGGGATTTGGGGAACTTTGGGGTTTTTGGGGTCTTGGAGGGGCTTTTGAATCTTGGGGAACTTTGGGGATCTCGAGGGGATTTGGGGGTTTTTGGGGGTCTTGGAGGGGCTTTGGAGTCTTGGGGAACTTTCAGGATCTTGGGGGGATTTGGGGAACTTTGGGGTTTTTTGGGTCTTGGGGGGGTTTTGGGGTCTTGGGGAACTTTCAGGATCTTGGTGGGATTTGGAAATTTTGGGGAGATTTTGGGGTCTTGGAGGGGTTTGGGAGTTTGGAGGGTTTGGGGTCTTGGAAAAGTTTTTGGGGTCTTGGAGGGATTTGGAGTCGGGGAAATTTGGGGATCTTGGGAGGATTTGGGGATTCTGGGGGGGTTTGGAAATCTTGGGAGAATTTTGGGGGATTTGGGGATTCTTGGAGGGGTTTGGGGTCATGGAGGGACTTTGGGGATCTTGGTGGAATTTGGGGATTTTGGGATTTTTGAGGACTCGGAGGAGTTTTCAACTGGAAGACTCCGAACCCTCTCTTGGTTGCGTTGGCCAACTGGAAGAGTCCAACCATGATCTGGGTTGGGTTGGCCAACTGGAGGAGCCCAACCACGCTCTTGGTTGGCTTGGCCAACCAAGGTCTTGGTTGGGTTTGCCAACTGGAAGAGCCCAAACCCACTTTGGGTTGCGTTGGCCAACTGGAACATCCAAACCCATTCATGGTTGGGTTGACCAACCAAGGTCTTGGTTGAGGTTGGCCAACTGGAAGAGCCCAACCCCACTTTGGGTTGCGTTGGCCAAATGGAAGAGCCCAACCCATCCATGGTTGGGTTGGCCAACTGGAAGAGCCCAACCCCACTTTGGGTTGCGTTGACCCAGCTGGAAGAGTCCAACCCATTCATGGTTGCGTTGGCCAACTAGAACATCCAAACCCTCTCTTGGTTGGGTTGGCCAACCAAGATCTTGGTTGGGTTGGCCAACTGGAAGAGCCCAAACCCATTCATGGTTGCATTGACCCAACTGGAAGAGCCCAACCATGACCTGGGTTGGGTTGGCCAACTGGAAGAGTCCAACCCATTCACGGTTGCGTTGGCCAACTGGAAGATCCAACCCCACTTTGGGTTGGGTTGACCCAACTGGAAGAGTCCAACCCCCTTGACTCACCGGCGCCCAGGCCGCGTCTCCGGTGCGATTCGGCGAAGGCGGTGATCCGCGGCCAGCTGATGGCGATCTCCTCGGCTTTTGGGGGGAAAATCGGGAATTTTTGGGGAATTTTGTGAATTTTGGCAATTTCCCGCACCCCGTTTTCCCGCCCCGGCTCCGTTTTGGGGTGAAATCCCCAATTTTGGGTGAATTTTGGTGGTTTTTGAGTGAATAAATTTTGCTGATTTTTGGGGGAACAACCAGACACGACTCAGACCCCAAAATTTGGGAAAATCCGTGAAAATCCGTCCGGAATCGGGGTTTTAATTCTGATTTTTTTAATTAAACCAAATTAATTTCAATTTTGAGGTTAGTAATTAAAAAAATTTATCCCAAATTAAGGAGAAATTGAGGGAAATTTGGGGTCTTACCCAAGGAAATGACGCTCTCGTAGCTCTCCTGCATCTCGTCCCGGAATTCCGAGTTGATCCCGGATTATTTTGGGAATTTTTTTGGGGGGAAAAATCCCAAATCCCAAAAATTCCGACAGCTCCTGGTCAGATTTTGGGATCCTGGGGGAAAAAAAAAATCTTTAAATTTGGGGTTTTTTTTCATGTTTGGGGATTTTTGGGGGGAGAAATTTTTTTAGGGATTTTTTTTTAATTTTTAGGGATTTTTTGGGGATTTTTTGGGAATTTTTAGGGGATTTTAAGAGGGAATTTTAAGGGAATTTTTTGGGATTTAAAAAAAAATTGGGCGAATTTTTGGGGATTTTTGGGGGGATTTTTTTTGGCAATTTTGGGGAATTTTAGGGATTTTTGGGGGGAATTTTTAGGGGATTTTTGGAGATTTTTAGGGAATTTTGGGGGATTTTTTTTATTATTTTGGGGGGATTTTTGGGGGAATTTTAGGGATTTTTGGGGGGCATTTTCTGGGAATTTTGGGGGATTTTTTGGGGCAATTTTGGGGGAATTTTTAGGGATATTTTTGGGGAATTTTTTGGGAATTTTGTGGGGGGGGGTTTGGGGAATTTTAGGGATTTTCGAGGGGGATTTTTTTTTAATTTTGGAGGATTTTTGGGGGCAATTTTGGGGAATTTTAGGGATTTTTGGGGGGAATTGTTAGGGGACTTTTGGGGAGAATTTTTGAGAATTTTTTTGGGAATTGTTAGGGAATTTTGGGGGTTCAGGGCAGGGGGAACTGAAGAATTTTAGGGAAGGGACCCCCCCTATAATTCCCACCTTAATTCCCACTCAAATCCATTTTTTTTTTTAATTTTGGGAAGGGTTTAAAGAAAGATTTGGGGTTTCCATGGAAAAAAAATGCAGGGAACGAAGGGGTTAAAAAAAGGGATTTTTAAATGGGGGGGGCGCTGGAATTTAAGGAATTTAAAAATTAAAAAGGGGGGAAAAGAGGGGAAAATTTGGGAAAAAAACGCGGAAAGAAAGAGGAAAAAAATGGGGAAAATTAGAAAAAAAAAAAGGGAAGAAAAACGGGAAAGAACCGGGGAAAAAAACGGGAAAATGGGGGGGAATAAAAACAGGAAAAAAGGGAAAAATAACGGGAGAAAAAGCCCGAAAATCGCGGCAGAAAATGAGGGAAATTGGGAAAAAAATAAGAAAAATGGAGGAGGGTCTCGGCCGGGATGCGAGGACGGAGAAAAATGAGGATAAAAACAACAAAAAACCGGATTTTTTGGGGCAGAAAAAGCGGATTCGGAGTGGGGAAAGCGGTGAAAAAAATCGGGGATTCAGGGGTTAAAATCCAAGGGGGGATTTCTGGGAATTAAATCCCGGTTTTTAATATTTTTAATTATATTTTTAATAATTATTCCTGTCTTTGGGCGCGGTCGGGAAGGGATAAATTGGTTTTTTTTTGGGTTAAAAAATGTAGAATTTTTATTACCTGGATGCCGGAGGAAAAGCTGGAGGAGCTCGAGGGGGGGAATTAAAAAAAAAATGGAATTTTGGGGTGGGGGGTTGGGAAAAAAAGAAAAAAATAGGGGAGGGGGAAAAAAAAATAAAAAATTAAATAAAAATTTTAAAAAAGGGGGAGGGGCGGGTGTTGCACGTCGGCTCCGAGATCGCAGAACACACAGGAAGGGGTTGGAGCAAGGAAAAAAAAATTAATTAAAAAAAAGGGAAAAAATCCGGGATATCGGGAAAAAAAGGGGGGGGACAGGAAAAAGAAAAGGTGGGGGGGGATCGCCAGAGGGAGAAAATCGGGGGGAAAAGGGAAAAAATGGGAAAAATGGGGGGAAAAAAAAAAAAGGGAGCGGGGTTGGGGTGGGGGAGGGGAGGAATTCCTGGGATTTTTGGGTTTTTTTGGGATTTGGGTGGGGGAGGGGAGGGGGAAAAGCGGCGGCTTTGTCCCCGCGGGGTGGGGGAGGGGATTTTTTTTGGGGAAAAAAGGGGATTTTGGGGGGAAAAAATGGGGATTTGGGGGGTTTTAGGCGGTGGGGAAATCGGGGGGAATTAAGGGAAAAAATCGGGATTTTGGGGTCGTGGATTGATGGGGAAATCGGGATTTTGGGGTCGTTAGTTAGGGAGGAAATCGGGATTTTGGGGGTCTTTTATTGCTGAGAAAATTGGGGATTTGGGGTCGTTAATTAATGGAAAAAATCGGGATTTTGGGGTCGTTAATTAGTGGGAAAATCGGGATTTTGGGGGCTTTTATTGCTGGGAAAATTGGGGGGATTGGGGGTCGTTAATTAATGGAAAAATCAGGATTTGGGGGTCATTTATTGCTGGAAAAAATTGGGGATTTGGGGTCTTTAATTCGTGGAAAAATTGGGGATTTGGGGTTGTTAATTAATGGGAAAAATGCGGGATTTAGGGGTCTCTAATTAATGATAAAAATCTGGATTTTGGGGTCGTTAATTGATGGAAAAATCGGGATTTGGGGGTCTTTTATTGCTGGAAAAATTGGGGATTTGGGTCCGTTAATTAATGGAAAAATTGGGATTTTTGGGGTCTTTAATTAATGGAAAAAATCGGGATTTTGGGGTGGTTAATTAGTGGGAAAATCAGGATTTTGGGGTCTTTAATTGCTGAGAAAATTGGGGATTTGGGGTCGTTAATTAATGGAAAAAATCGGGATTTTTGGGTAGTTAATTAGTGGGAAAATCGGGATTTGGGGGATCTTTTATTGCTGGAAAAATTGGGGGATTTGGGGTCTTTAATTCGTGGAAAAATTGGGGATTTGGGGTTGTTAATTAATGGGGAAAAATGCGGGATTTAGGGGTCTCTAATTAATGATAAAAATCTGGATTTTGGGGTCGTTAATTGATGGAAAAATTGGGATTTGGGGGTCTTTTATTGCTGGAAAAATTGGGGATTTGGGGCCGTTAATTAATGGAAAAAATCGGGATTTTGGGGTCGTTAATTAGTGGGAAAATCGGGATTTTGGGGGCTTTTATTGCTGAGAAAATTGGGGATTTGAGGTCTTTAATTAATGGAAAAAATCAGGATTTGGGGTCTTTTATTGCTGGAAAAATTGGGGATTTGGGGTCGTTAATTAATGGAAAAAATCAGGATGTGAGGGTCTCTAATTAATGGAAAAAATCGGGATTTTCGGGGTCTTTAATTCCAGGGAATATTGGAGATTTTTGGGTCTTTAATTAATGAAAAAATAGGAATTTTGGGGTCTTTAATTCCTGAAAAAAATGAGGATTTTGGGGTCTTTAATTAATGGAAAAATTGGGGATTTGGGGTCTTTTATTCCTGGAAAATTTGGGATTTTGGTGTCTTTAATTCCTGGAAAAATTTTGGATTTTGGGGTCTTTAATTTGTGGAAAAATTGGGAATTGTTGATCCTTTAATTCCTGGAATTTTTGGGGGCTGGAATTTTAAGGTCTGGAATTATTTGGGGGCTGAATTTGAATTTTTTGGGATTTTGCAGGCGATGGATCCGTGGGGAGAGGAGGAGGAGGAGGAGGCGGAGCCGGAGGTGATTTTTGGGGATGAGGGGGAGGAAGATCCCGACAATCCCAACGGAGTCCAGGGTGAGTTTGGGAAGGGGGAAAATCCATTAAAAAAGGGGGAATTCCCTTGGAAAATGGGAAATGCTGACAAAAACACCAGCAAAAAATGGGGGAAATGCCACAAAAAATGGGGGACAAATCCCACAAAAAAATGGAGACAAATCCCACAAAAAAATGGAGACAAATCCCACAAAAAAAGGGGAAAATTCCACAAAAAATGGGGACAAATCCCACAAAAAATGGGGGAAAATTCCACAAAAATGGGGAATATCCCACAAAAAATGAGATAAAATCCTATTTAAAAATGCTGGAAAACCTCACAAAAAAATGGGAAAATTCCACAAAAAATGGGGAAAATTCCACAAAAAATGGGAACAAATCCCATAAAAAAAGGGGAAAATCCCACAAAAATTGGGAAAACCCCTTAAAAAATGGGGGAAAATCACACAAAAAATTGGGAAAATTCCACAAAAAATGGGGAAAATTCCACAAAAAATGGGGAAAACCCTTAAAAATTGTGAGAATCCCATAAAACCCCGAAAACTCCAATTTCCCCCCTCTCCCAACCCCAGGAACGCCCGGCTCCAACCCGACCTCGGCGGCCGCTCCCGAAATGGCGGCGTTGGATCCCGGCTCCCTCTTCGCCAACCCCGACCTTCCGGAGCGCGAACTTTCCGCTGGACCGTGGTCCAACAGATCGACCCCCGAGCGCGTCGTCGAAGAGCGGCAAAAAAAGCCCCAAATCCCAAAGTTTCTCCAACTTCAAGAGCATCATCGTCCTCCAGAAGAGCTACGAGTGCCCGGAGTGCGGCAAAACCTTCAGCTGCAGCTCCCACTTCTCCAAACACCGCCGGACGCACACCGGCGAGAAACCCTTCCGGTGTTTCCACTGCGGCAAGAGCTTCAACGTCTCTTCCAACCTCTACCGGCACCAACGCGGCCACGGCGGCGCCGAGGCGGCGCCGGAGAAACGCCGCGGGCTGGCCTATGAGTGCCAGGAGTGCGGGAAGAGTTCCGGCGGAACAAAGAGTTGGCCACCCATCAACGGCTCCACACCGGCAATTTGCCGTTCCAGTGCGCCGACTGCGGGAAGAGTTTCTCCTGGAGCTCCCACTGGCTTCGGCACCAACGGATCCACACCGGCGAGAAACCCTACGAGTGCCCCGAGTGCGGGAAGAGCTTCTCGAGGAGCTCCCACCTCTACCGGCACCAGCGCGGCCACGCCGGCGGGCGCTCGTACATCTGCACCTACTGCGGGCGGAGTTTCGGCAGCATCCTCCATTTCGAGCGGCACCAGCGGACGCACAGCGGCGTGAGGCCCTACAAGTGCTCGCTGTGCCGGAAGAGCTTCGGCGACGCGCCGGCGTTGGTGAAGCACCAGCGGATCCACCTCGGCGAGGGCCCCTTCCGCTGCGAGGAGTGCGGCAAAGCCTTCGGCGCCCAGCTCGCAGTACGCGCGGCACCGGCGGAGTTTCCACGGCGGTCCCGGCGCCGAGAAGCCGTATCGGTGCGGGGATTGCGGGAAGAGTTTCTCCTGGAGTTCCCACTGGGAGAGGCACCAACGGATTCACACCGGCGAGAAGCCCTACGAGTGCGCCGAGTGCGGGAAGAGCTTCGGTGAGGACGTCGCACCTTTACCGGCACCAGCGGACGCACGCCGGCGGTCGGCCCCACGTCTGCGGCGAGTGCGGGAAGAGTTTTAATTCCACGCTCCACTTCCAGAAGCATCAGCGGGCGCACGGCGCCGGGGCCCGGAAGAGTTGCGGCGAGTGCGGGAAGTCGTTCTCGGATCCGTCGGCGTTGGCCAAGCATCAGCGGGTTCACGAGGGGTCACAAAATGGCGGAAAATCTTTGGTTGAGTCATCAACGTTGGCCAAGGATCAACGGGTTCATGAGGGGTCACAAAATGGTGGGAGATCCTTGGTTGGGTCGTCAAGGTTGGCCAAGGATCAATGGGTCCATGAGGAGTCCCAAAAAAGTGAGAAATCTTTGGTTGGAACCCAAAAATCCTGCTCGGAATGTGGGAAATCCTTCTCGGATCCGTCAGCGTTGGCCAAGCATCAACGGGTCCATGAGGGGTCACAAAATGGCGGAAAATCTTTGGTTGAGTCATCAACGTTGGCCAAGGATCAACGGGTTCACGAGGGGTCACAAAAAATTGGGAAATCTTTGGAGGAATCCCAAAAATCCTGCTCGGAATGCGGAAAAAACCTTTGGAGATCCTTCAACATTGGCCAAGCATCAACGGCTCCATGAGGAATCCCAAAAAATCGGGAAATCCTTGGATGAATCCCAAAAATCCTGCTCGGAATGTGGAAAAACCTTTGGAGACCCTTCAACGTTGGCCAAGCATCAACGGCTCCATGAGGAATCCCAAAAAATTGGGAAATCCTTGGAGGAACCCCAAAAATGTGAAAAATCTTTGGTTGATTCATCGACGTTGGCCAAACGTCAACGGATTCATGAGGATTCCCAAAAATCCTGCTCGGAATGCGGAAAAACCTTTGGAGACCCTTCAGCGTTGGCCAAACATCAACAGGTCCATGAGGAATCCCAAAAAAGTGGGAAATCCTTGGAGGAATCCCAAAAAATTGGGAAATCCTTGGAGGAACCCCAAAAATGTGAAAAATCTTTGGTTGATTCATCGACGTTGGCCAAACGTCAACGGATCCATGAGGAATCCCAAAAAACTGGGAAATCTTTGGAGGAATCCCAAAAATTGGGAAATCCTTGGATGAATCCCAAAAAATTTGCTTGGAATGCGGAAAAAACCTTTGGAGACGCTTCAACGTTGGCCAAACATCAACGGATCCATGAGGAATCCCAAAAAATTGGGAAATCCTTGGAGGAACCCCAAAAACCTGGGAAATCCTTGGATGAATCCCAAAAAACTGGGGAAATCCTTGGATGAATCCCAAAAAATTGGGAAATCCTTGGATGAACCCCAAAAATGTGGAAGAACCTTTGGAGATCCTCCAGCGTTGGCCAAGATCCGACGGCTCCGCGATTCCGGCCGGAATTCCGGGACGGGATCCCGGCTCCGGAGGAAGCTCCGAGTCACGGAGACGAGGAAATGCCGGAAGGGTGAAAAGCAAAAAAAAAAAAATTCGGGAATTTTTTCCGACGTTTTGGTAGAGTAGGGAAGTAGGGTAGAAACGGCAAAAAAAAATTGAATTTTTGGGGTTTTTTTCCGTGAGTTTTCCCAGGAAAAAAAATTGGAGAAAATCCTGGAATTTTGGGATTTTTTTTTTGGGGGGGGGAAAGCCCCGATCCGGAGGTTTTGAAGAAAATCGGGAATTTTTATTTATTGTATTTATTCAGCCGGAAGATCCCGAAAAATCGGGAAGGAAATCCCAAAATAAGGATAAAAAATCGGGAAAAAAAAAAGATTTTATCCCAAAAATTTTCTTGGATTGAGGTGGGGCCAAACGGGAATTCCGGGGTTTTTCCCCCCGGGGGTTTTTTGGGATTTTTTGGGTTTTTTTGGAATTTTGTTCTTTGTTTGTAATGTGAATAAAAAATAGATTTAGTGAGGAATTAATTGAATTTTTTATTGGAGATGAAATGGGGGAAAATGGGAATAATCCCTGGGAAAATTGGGAATTTTGGGGAATTTTTTGGGGAATTTTGGGGCAAATCTTGGGCAAAATTTTGGGATTTTTTGATATTTGGGGCAAATCTTTGGGAATATTTTGGGAATTTTTGGGGGCATTTTTTGGGCATCCCTTGGGAATTCTTTGGGTATTTGGGAATTTTTTGGGGCAAATCTTTGGGAATTTTTGGGTATTTTTTTGATATCTTGGGAATTGTGGGGGCAAATCTTTGGGAATGTTTTGGGATTTTGGGGGCAAATCTTTGGGAAGGTTTTGGGATTTTTAGGGCAAATTTTGGGAATGTTTTGGGAATTTTGGGGCAAATATTTGGGAATATTTTGGGATTTTTTGGGGCATTTTTTGGGCATTTTTGGGAATTTCTGTGGGGGCAAATCTTTGGGAATTCTTTTGGCATTTGGGGATTTTTTGGGGGCAAATCTGGAAATTATTTGGGAATTTTTTTTTTGGGGTAAATCTTTGGAATTTCTGGGCGATTCCTTGGGAAGTTTTTGGAGGAGGGGGGAGGAGGAGGAGGAGGAGGAGAAAGGGGGAGGGAGGAGGGTGAGGGGAGGAGGAAGAAGAGGAGAAACGAGGGAGGAAGAAGAGGGAGAGGGCGAAAAGGGGGAGAGGAAGAGGAGGAGGAGGAAGAGACGGGAAGGGGGGAGAGGGAGGAGGGAGAAGGGAGAGGAGGAGGGAAGGGGGAGGGAGGAGAAAAGGAGGAGGGAAAGGGGGGAGGAGGAGGAGGAGGAGGAGGGAAAGGGGGAGGGAGGAGGAAGAGGAGGAGGGGGAGAGGGAGGGGGAAGGAGGAGGAGGAGGAGGAGGAGGAGGAGGAGGAGAGGGAGGAGGCGGCGGCTCCTCTGTATCCGGGTCACGCGGGAGCCGCCTCCAGCGGGACCGGGACCGCGACCGGGAGCGGGAACGGAGCGGGAACGGGATTCGAACCGGGTCGGGAACGGGATTCGAACCGGGTCGGGAACGGGATCGGGTCCGGATCGGGATCAGGAGCGGGACTGGGAGAGGGATCGGGATTCGAACCGGTGGGGAGCGGGTCCGGACCGGGAGCGGGATTCGAACCGGGAGCGGGATTCGAACCGGGTGGAGAACGGGATCGGGAGCGGGTCCGGACCGGGAGTTGGATCAGGATCGGGATTAGAACCGGGATCGGGACCAGGTTGGGATCGGGATTAGAACCGGGATCGGGACCAGGTTGGGATCGGGGTTAGAACCGGGTTGGGATCGGGATCGGGACCGGGATTGAGTCCGGGATCAGATCCGGACAGGGATTGGATCCAGTTTGGGACCGGGAGCGGGATTCGAACCGGGTCAGGAGGGGTCTGGACCGGGAGCGGGATTCGAACCGGGTCAGGAGGGGTTTGGGCCGGGAGCGGGATTCGAACCGGGTCAGGATCAGTTTCGGGATCGGTTTTGGTTTCGGGATCGGTTTTGGTTTCGGGAGATCCCCAAAATTGGCGAGTCCCAAATCCAGCCCAAATTGTCCCAAAATCGTCCCAGAATTATCCCAAAATTCTTCCTCAAATCATCCTAAATTTACCCCAAAATCCCCCCCCAAATACATCCCAAAATTATTCCCAGATCATCCCAAAATCCCCCCCAAAATTTTCCCCCAAAACCTTCCTAAAATTCCCCCAAATCTACTGCAAAATAACCCAAAATTTTCCACCAAATTTCCCCCAAATCCTCCCCAAAATTATCCCAAAATTTCCCCCCAAAAATCCCAAAAAAAATCCCAAAACTATCCCAAAATTTCTGCTAAAATTCCCCCAAATCCACCCAACATCTCCCCCAAATATCCCAAAATTCCCCCAAATCATCCTAAAATTACCCCAAAAATCCCAAAACTATCCCAAAATTTACCCTAAATCCCCCAAATCCCCCAAAATTACCCAAAATTCCTTCAAATCCACCCAAAAATCTCCCCCAAATATTCCCAAAATTCCCCCAAAAATCCCCCCAAAATTATCCCAAAATTATCCCAAAATTTCCCCTAAAATTCCCCCAAATCCACCCCAAAATCCCCCAAAATTCCCCCAAATCCACCCCAAAAATCAGGATACAGCCCCCAAAAAAGCCCCAAAATTCCCCAAATTTTCAGGATCCTGACGGGGATTTTTGGGATTTTTGGGATTTTCCAGGCTCGGATTTGGGATTTTTGGGGATCCCCCAAATTTGGGGTGAAGATGCAGGAGAATTACGAGAACGTCATTTCCTTGGGTAAGAGGATCTCGAAATTTTGGGAATTTTTGGGAATTTTTTTGGGAAAAAGGGAATTTTTTGGAAGGGAATTTTAGAATTTTTTTGGGGAATATTTTAAATATTTTTCAATTTTTAATTTTAATATTAAAATAAAATTAAATGTATAATTTAAGTTTTATATATTAAAATATTTTAAAATATTATGGGGGGTGGGAATTTTGGGAATTGCTTAAGGAACAAATTTGGGAATTTTTGGATTTTTTTGGGAGCCTTTGGGCAAAATTTTGTGGAATTTTGGGATTTTTTAGGGGAGAAATCACAAGGCACAAATTTGATGGAATTTTGGATTTTTTTTTTTTGGAATTTCCGGCGGCAAAATCCAAAAATTTTAAATTTTAGGAACCCCCAAAATTCCATCTGGAATTTGCCTGCCTCAGTTTCCCCGAAACGCTTTTCCCCTTAAAAAACCACCAAAATTCACCCAAAATTTGGGGATTTCACCCCAAAACGGAGCCGGGGCGGGAAAACGGGGTGCGGAAATTTCCCAGAATTCCCAAAATTCCCCAAAATTCCACGATTTTCCCCCCAAAAGCCGAGGAGATCGCCATCAGCTGGCCGCGGATCACCGCCTTCGCCGAATCGCACCGGAGACGCGGCTGGGCGCCGGTGAGTCAAGGGGGTTGGCTCTTCCAGTTGGGTCAACGCAACCAAGAGCGTGGTTGGCCAACCCAACCATGAATGGGTTTGGATGTTCCAGTTGGCCAACACGACCCAAAGTGGGGTTGAACTCTTCCAGTTGGGTCAACGCAACCATGGATGGGTTGGAGTCTTCCACTTGGCCAACCCAACCAAGACCTTGGTTGGTCAACCCAACCAAGAGCGTGGTTGGGCTCCTCCAGTTGGCCAACCCAACCCAGGTCATGGTTGGACTCTTCCAGTTGGGTCAACGCAACCAGGAATGGGTTGGGCTCTTCCAGTTGGCCAACGCAACCCAGGTCATGGTTGGCCAACCCAACCAAGAGAGGGTTTTGGATGTTCCAGTTGGCCAACCCAACCCAAAGTGGGTTTGGACTCTTCCAGTTGGCCAACACAACCATGGATGGGTTGGGCTCTTCCAGTTGGGTCAACGCAACAAAGAGAAGATTTAGTCCATTTTAATTTAACCAAAATCTTTGGGTTTTTGAGGAATTTCCCCCCAAAATCGACTGAATTGTTGGATTTTTTTGAATTTTCCTTTAATCTTTGGGATTTTCAGGAATCCTCACAAAATCTTTGAATTTTTAGGAAATCGCCCCCAAAATTTAAGGGATTTTCAGGAATTCCCTTAAAATTCAACTAAAAATTTTGGGAATTTTGGAATTGTCCCAAAATCCCCCCAAAATCTTTGTAATTTTCAGGAATTCGTCCCTAAATCAACTGAAATATTTGGAATTTTGGGAATTTTCCTTTCATTTAGCCAAAATCTTTGGGATTTTCAGGAATCCTCACAAAATCTCTGGGATTTTTAGGAAATTGCCAAAAATCTTCAGAATTTTCAGGAATCCCCCCAAAATCTTCGGAATTTTCAGGAAATCACCCCCAAAATTTGGAGGATTTTCAGTAATTCCCTTAAAATTTGACCAAAAATTTCATTAATTTTGGGAATTCCCTCAAAATCCCCCCAAAATCTTTGGAATTTTCAGGAAATCACCCACAAAACTTAGGGGATTTTCGGGAATTCCCTTGAAATTCAACCAAAATTTTGGGAATTTTTGGAATCCCCCCAAAATCTTCGAATTTCCAGGAATTCCCCCTCTAAATTCCCCCCCAAATCCCGCCATTTCTCCCAATTTTGGTCAATTTTTCCCGATTTTTGCCGTTTCTCCCCCTGCAGCCGCCGAAGCCGAGGGGGAGCAGCCGCGCCCCTCCCCCCCCCCGGCGCCCCCTCCCCCGGGGGGGTCTCGGGCGATGGGGGAGGGGCGGCGCCGGACCTGCGGCGGCAGCTGGGGCTGATCCTGCAGACGGCCGGGAGGAGCCGCGTGGAGAAGATGCTGCGGGAGCTGGTGCGGGAGCAGGGCCAGGCCGGCAAGCGCCGGAGCCGCAGGACGGCGGCCAAGGACGGAGGTGAGGTTTGGGAAAAAAAAAATTGAAAAAAAATTGGTTTTCCTAAGGAATTCCCCAAAAAAATGGGTATTTCCTAAAAAAATTAAAAAAAAATTGGGTTTTCCTAAAGAATTCCCACAAAAAATGGGGTTTTCCCCCCAAAAAATTGGGTTTTCCCATGAAATTTCCCAGAAAAATGGGTTTTTCCCAAAGAATTCCACAAAAAAATTTGGTTTTTCCCAAAAAATTCCCAAAAATATAGGTTTTTCCCGAAGAATTTTAAAAAAAAATGGGGTTTTCCCATGAAATTTCCAAGAAAAATGGGTTTTCCCCCAAAAAATTGTTTTTCCCAAAGAATTCCCAAAAAAAAAAAGTATTTTCTAAAAAAATTCAAAAAAAAATTGGGTTTTTCACAAAGAATTCCCAAAAAAATGGGGTTTTCCCCCCCAAAAATTGGGTTTTCCCATGAGATTTCCAAGAAAAATGGGTTTTTCCCAAAGAATTCCCCAAAAATTGGTTTTTCCCAAAGAATTCCCAAAAAAATGGGGTTTTCCCAAAAAAAATTTAAAAATTGGGGTTCTCCCCAAAGAAAATTTTTTAAAAATTGGGTTTTCCTAAAGAATTCTTCAAAAAATGGGGTTTTCCCCAAAAAAATTCAAAAACAATCGGGTTTTCCTAAAGAATTCCCAAAAAATGGGTATTTCCTAAAAAAATTTTTTAAAATTTGGTTTTCCCATGAAATTTCCAAGAAAACATGGGTTTTTCACAAAGAATTCCCCAAAAATTGGTTTTTCCCAAAGAATTCCCTAAAAGAATTGGGTTTTCCCAAAGAAATTCCAAAAAAATGGGTTTTTCCCAAGAATTCCCCCAAAAAATTGGTTTTTCACAAAGACTTTCCAAAAAAATTGGTTTTCCGTGAAATTTCCATGAAAAATGGGGTTTTCCCCAAAAAATTTGGGTTTTCCCATGAGATTTCCAAGAAAAATGGGTTTTTCCCCAAAGAATTCCCCAAAAAATGGGTTTTTCTGAAAGAGTTCCTAAAAAAATTGGTTTTCACAAAAATTCCCCCAAAAAATGGGGTTTTCCCCCCCCAAAAATTGGGTTTTCCCATGAAATGTCAAAGAAAAATGGGGTTTTCCCCCAAAAAAATAAAAAAAAAAAATGGGTTTTCCCAGATTCCAAGAAAAATGGTTTTTCTCAAAAAAAAACCCTGATTTTTCCCCAAATATTTGGGGGTTTTTTGGGAATTTTGGGGTTGACCGGTCCATGACCATGGTCAATGGTCAACACCAACCTAGTCTTGGAATTCCATGGAAAAATTTGGGGTTTTTTGGGAATTTTGAGGGTCAATGCATCAATGACCAAGGTCAATGGTCAACATCAACCCAGTCCAGGGATTTCCATGGAAAAATTTTGGTTTTTTGGGAACTTTGGGGTTGACCAATCCATGACCAAGGTCAATGGTTAACACCAACCCAACTCTTGAAATCCATGGAAAAATTTTGGGTTTTTTGGGGAATTTTGGGGGTCAACCAATCCATGGCCAAGGTCAATGGTCAACACCAACCTAATCTTGGAATTCCATGGAAAAATTTGGGGTTTTTGGGAATTTTGGGTTTGACCAGTCCATGGCCAAGGTCAACGGTCAACACCAACCCAATCCATGAAATTGCATAGAAAAATTTGGGGTTTTTTGGGAATTTTGGGGTCAACGGATCTATGACAAAGGTCAATGGTCAACACCAACCCAATCCATGGAATTCCATTAAAAATTTGGGGTTTTTGGGGAATTTTGGGGGTCAAGGGATCAATGACCAAGGTTGATGGTCAATGTTAACCCAATCTTTGAATTCCATGGGAAAATTTGGGGATTTTTGGGAATTTTGGGTTTGACCAGTCCATGGCCAAGGTCAATGGTCAACATTGACACAATCCATGAAATTTCATAGAAAAATTTGGGGTTTTTTTGGAATTTCGGGGTCAAAGCATCAATGACCAATGGTCAACGTCAACCCAATCCATGAAATTTCATAGAAAAATTTGGGGTTTTTTGGGAATTTTGGGGTTGACAAGTCCATGACCAAGGTCAGTGGTCAACACCGACCCAATAATGGAATTCCATTGGAAAATTTGGGTTTTTTTTTTAATTTTGGGGATTGTTAGTCCATGGCCAATGGTCAATGCTCAAAGTCAACCCAATCCATGAAATTTCATAGAAAAATTTGGGGGATTTTTGGGAATTTTGGGGTTGACCAATCTGTGGCCAAGGTCAATGGTAAACATCAACCCAATCCATGGATTTCCATGGAAAAATTTTGGGTTTTTTGGGAATTTTGTGGTTGACCAGCCCATGGCCAAGGTCATTGGTCAACACCAACCCAACCCTTGGAATCCATGGACGAGTTTGGTTGCGATTCACGTTCTCCCATCCCGGTGCAGGCGCCGGCGCCGGGAGCGGCCCCGACGACGACCCCCGCCCCTCCGTCCACCCAAGACCCTCCCCCGCCTCCACCCCAACCCAATCCCGACCTCCCAAACACCGCCAAGAACCGAAAACCCACCGGGGGCTGCTCGGAGTGCGGCAAGGGCCCCGCCAAACCCCGGCGCTGCTCCGAGTGCTGCCGGCGCTGCCGCCAACCGGAGCGCCCCCGCGCCGGAGAAACCGCACCCGCTGCGGCGACTGCGGCAAAGGCTTCAGCCGCGGCTCCAACCTGGCGCAGCACCGGCGCATCCACACCGGGGAGAGGCCGCACCGCTGCGGCGACTGCGGCAAGGGCTTCATCCAGCGCTCCGACCTGGAGCGGCACCGGCGCGTCCACACCGGCGAGCGGCCGTACGCCTGCGCCGAATGCGGTAAACGCTTCAGCGTCAGCTCGCATTTGGACCGGCACCGCCGCACGCACGCCGGCGGGCCGGGGCCGCCAGAGCAGCCCCGCGCCAAAACCAAAACGCCGGCGGCGGCGGAATCGGCGCCGCATCGCTGCCAGGAGTGCGGGAAGAGCTTCGGGCAGCGCTCGGCGCTGGCGAAACACCGCAAGACGCACACGGGCGAGCGGCCGCACCGCTGCGGCGACTGCGGCAAGAGCTTCAGCCGCGGCTCCAACCTGACGCAGCACCGGCGCATCCACACCGGCGAGCGCCCCTTCGCCTGCGGCGACTGCGGCAAAGGCTTCATCCAGCGCTCCGACCTGGAGCGGCACCAGCGCGTCCACACCGGCGAGCGGCCGTACGCCTGCGGCGAATGCGGTAAACGCTTCAGCGTCAGCTCGCATTTGGACCGGCACCGCCGCACGCACGCCGGCGGGCCGGGGCCGCCAGAGCAGCCCCACGGCAAAACCAAAACGCCGGCGGCGGAATCGGCGCCGCATCGCTGCCAGGAGTGCGGGAAGAGCTTTGGGCAGCGCTCGGCGCTGGCGAAACACCGCAAGACGCACACGGGCGAGCGGCCGCACCGCTGCGGCGACTGCGGCAAGAGCTTCAGCCGCGGCTCCAACCTGACGCAGCACCGGCGCATCCACACCGGCGAGCGCCCCTTCGCCTGCGGCGACTGCGGCAAGGGCTTCATCCAGCGCTCCGACCTGGAGCGGCACCAGCGCGTCCACACCGGCGAGCGGCCGTACGCCTGCGGCGACTGCGGCAAGCGCTTCAGCGTCAGCTCCCACCTGGACCGGCACCGGAAGATCCACGCGGCCGAACGCGCCTCGTACCGGTGCCCCGAGCACCTGGCCGGGTTTTTGGCGGCTCACCGGCACGGGAGGCTCTTCCAGTGCGGGCAGTGCGGGCGGTGTTTCGGGCAAGGCGCGGCGTTGTTGAAGCATCAGCGCTCTCACGGCGCCGGCGGTGCCGGCGGTTCGGCGGCGCCGAAATGCCTGGATTGCGGGAAAAACCGGGCGTTGTGCCAGGATTGCGGGCGCCAGCCGGAAACACCGGCGGCGACGCCGGCGGAGAAACCCTACAAGTGCGCGGAGTGCGGGAAAAGCTTCGGGCAGCGCTCGGCGCTGGTGAAACACCGGCGCATCCACACCGGCGAGAAGCCCTACAAGTGCCCCGAGTGCTCCAAGGGCTTCATCCAAAAATCCGACCTCACCATCCACCGGCGGATGCACACCGGGGGAGAAGCCGTACGAGTGCCGCGAGTGCGGGAAGCGCTTCAGCGTCTCCTCCAACCTCCTGACCCACCAGAGGACCCATCTTGGGGAGAAACCCTTCCAGTGCTCCGAGTGCGGCAAGAGCTTCATCCAGCGCTCCGAGCTCACCATCCACCGGCGCGTCCACACCGGCGAGAAGCCCTACAAGTGCCGCGAGTGCGGGAAGTGCTTCAGCCGCAGCTCGCACCTCAACCGGCACCGCCGCACCCACGGCAAAGCCGCCGCCGCCGCCGCCTTCCCTCCTTCCTCCTCCTCTTCCTTCCCTCCTTCCTCCTCCTCCCTCCCTCCTTCCTCCTCCTCCTCCCTCCCTCCTTCCTCTTCCTTCCCTCCTTCTTCTTCCTCCTCCTTCCCTCCTTCCTCCTCCTCCTTCTCTTCTTCTTCCTCCTCCTCCTCCTTCTCTTCTTCCTCTCCGTCCTTCTCCTCCTCCTCCTCCTCCTCCTCCT
Organism: Passer domesticus; assembly: GCF_036417665.1. Lineage (NCBI taxonomy): Eukaryota > Metazoa > Chordata > Aves > Passeriformes > Passeridae > Passer > Passer domesticus. Next base: position 17,301 of record NW_026989977.1, on the reverse strand, counting down.
CGGCCTTCCCGGCCTTCCCGGCCTCCTCGCCCTTGGAGCTGCCCTGGGCGCTGGCGCTGCCGGGCCGGGCGTTCCCGGGGTTCCCGGTGGGTAATTAGGGAGGGGGGTTAATTAGGGGTGGGGGGGGTTGGCGGGGTAATTGGAGGGGGGAGATGGGGGAGTGGCGTGGTGCCGGTGGGGCGCCGGCGTTCCCAGCGCTCCCAGTGCCCGACTGGGCTTGGCCAACCCAACACCCAGCCTTGGCTTCATCCCATTGAGTTCTCATGGCTAATTAACGATCTCTAATTAATTAGGGGTGAATTCAGTCATTAATTAAGTGGGGACATGAGGATTTCCCATCATTCCATGGTTCTGGTCACTTCCCAGCGCTCCCAGTGCCCGACTGGGCTTGGCCAACCCAACACCCAGACTTGGATTGGTCCCATTCAATTTCGGTGCCCAATTAATGATCTCTAATTAATTAGGGGTGAATTCAGTCATTAATTAAGTGGGGACATGAGGAATTCCCATCATTCCATGGTTCCGGTGCGTTCCCGGCGTTCCCAGTGCTCCCAGTGCCCAACTGGGCTTGGCCAACCCAACACCCAGCCTCGGCTTGGTCCCATTGAGTTCTCATGGCGAATTAACGACCTCTAATTAATTAGGGGTGAATTCAGTCATTAATTAAGTGGGGACATGAGGATTTCCCATCATTCCGTGGTTTCGGTCACTTCCCAGTGCTCCCAGTGCCCGACTGGGCTTGGCCAACCCAACACCCAACCTTGGCTTGGTCCCATTCAAATGTAGTGGCTAATTAACGATCTCTAATTAATTAGGGGGTGAATTCATTCATTAATTAAATGGGGACACGAGGAATTCCCATCATTCCATGGTTCCGGTGCGTTCCCGGCGTTCCCAGTGCTCCCAGTGCCCAACTGGGCTTGGCCAACCCAACACCCAACCTCGGCTTGGTCCCATTGAGTTCTCATGGCTAATTAACGGTCTCTAATTAATTAGGGGTGAATTCACTCATTAATTAAGTGGGGACATGGGGAATTCCCATCATTCCATGGTTCCGGAGCGTTTCCGGCATTCCCAGTGCTCCCAGTGCCCAACTGGGCTTGGCCAACCCAACACCCAGCCTTGGCTTGGTCCCATTGAGTTCTCATGGCTAATTAACGATCTCTAATTAATTAGGGGATGATTAATTGGCTAATTAATGACTTGAAGGGGAATTCCCATCATTCCCAGTGCTCCCAGTGCTCAACTGGGATTGGCCAACCCAACACTGGGGGCTCTTCCCAAACTTCCAGTTCTTAATTTTGGGGAAAAAACCCCAAAATTTGGGAAAAAAACAAAAAAAAAATTTGGGAAAAAAAACCCCTAAAAATTGGGAAAAACAAACAAAAAAAAATTAGAAAAAACTCCCCCAAAATTGGGAAAAACATCAAATTTGGGAAAACCCTAAAAATTCCAAGAAAGAAGCTCAAAAATTGATAAGAAAAATTTAAAAATTGGGAAAAAACCTTAAAAATTTGGGAAAAATTTATGAAGTTGGGGGAAAAACTCAAAATTTGGGGAAAAATTTAAAATGTAGGGAAAAACCCCCAGAATTTGGGAAAATTGTCCCAAATTTGGGTCATGAGTGCCACCAAATGTGGGTTTGAGAGGAAAAATTGGATTTTCCTTTGGATTTTTTTTGTTTTTCCCAAAAAATGGGAACAAACTTGAGCTTTTTTTACCTTTTATTTCTTTTTTTAAATAAAAAATGGAATTTTTTTGGTTTTTTGTTACTTTTGTGACTTTGTATTCTCTGCGTCGGGTCAATAAAAATCCGACTTGGGCTGAAAATGCCAAAAATTGGGATTTTCTCATTATTTTTCCATAAAAATTTTGGGATAAAATGGCCAAAAATTGGGATTTTTTCCATAATTTTCCCCCCAATTCTGACCACAGGAAATTCCAATAACGACACAACTCCCGTTAATTAATTCAATTGATGAGTTTAATTAATTAAAAACATTAAATAAGGCCCCTGAAATGGGATCGCAATAAATAATCCAGAGGTAATTAATCAATAAATAATTAATAAATAGCAACAAATAAATAATGGCAAATAAATAATGACAAATAAATAATAAATAAATAGCAAATAAATAATTAGCAATAAATAATTAATAAATTCAGCAGCCACAGGTGCTGAAGCTGAGGTAGAGGTGACCTCGTTAATTAAAACCTCGTTAACGAGGCCAACCTGACCACGCCCCTTTCCAGTGCTCCCAGTGCCAAACTGGGATTGGGCAACCTCAAAATTCCAGCATGGGGCTTGTTCCCACCTTAACTGGCAGCTAATTAACGAGCTGGTCATTAATTAGCGGTTAATTAACCAGCTAATTAATCAGGGAATGGCAAAACCCCCCCTCAATCCGTGACTCCGCCCCTTTCCAGTCCTCCCAGTTCCAAACTGGGATCGTCCAACGCCGGCGTCTTCTTCCAACCCGGAGCTCTCCGACCTTAATTAACGACCTCGTTAATTAATCCAGGGGGGCGTGGCCGTCCTGGGCGCCACCCCCAATTTGGGGGGGGGTCCTCATCGTGTCCTGCTGCCAGCAGGGGGCGACACAGGCGGCGACAAAGGTGACAACGGAGGTGACGCCAACACCGAGGGGCAGGAGCCACCCATGGGTGCCGCCACCGCTGTGCCGTTGGGGATTTGGGGTCCCTCTGGGACTGGGGGTGTCCCCAGGGGGGTCCTTGTCCCCCCCGAGGTGACAATCGGCGACGTCACCCGGCGCGTTGTAGATTTGGGTGCCCACCACGGCCAGGAGGAGCAGCAGGAGTCGCTTGGCGGCGCTGGGTTCTTCCGAGGGGAGGGGGCGGCGCACCTGGAAGGGGGGGGAAGATTCCAAAGTTGGGGTCAGGGATCACCAGGATGGGGGGAATTCCTGGAATTTTGGGGAAAATTCACGGAATTTTGGGAAAAAATCCTGTGGGAAATGGGATTAGAGATGGGGAAAGGTGGGTTGGGGAACCCATCCAAGGGGTGACCCGGGCGGACCCTGCTTAGCTTCACAAAGGGTTTGGGGGAATTAACGCCCCCTGGGGCAAACATTCCAATTTTGGGGCAAATAATTCCACTCTGGGATAAAAATTCCCTCTGGTTTTAGGTAAATAAATCTATTTTTTGGGGAAAAAATCCCTTTTTACAGGAAAAAAGCCTCTTTTGGGTCAGGTTGGGGAACCCATCCCAGGGATGACCCTGGTGGACCCTGCTTATCTTCACAAAGGGTTTGGGGGAATTAACGCCCCTTGGGGTAAATAATTTATATTTTGGGGAAAATAAATCCTTTTTTGGGGCAAATAAATCAAATTTTTTGGCAAATAATTCCCGTTTTTTGATAAAATTCCATTTGTTTTGGGGAAAATAAATCCATTTTTGGGGAAAAGAAAGCCCCTTTGGGTCAGGTTGGGGAACCCATCCAAGGGGTGACCTGGGCGGACCCTGCTTAGCTTCACAAAGGGTTTGGGGGAATTAACGCCCCCTGGGGCAAAAATTCCAATTTTAGGGCAAATAATTCCCACTCTGGGATAAAAATTCCCTCTGTTTTTGGGTAAATATATCCATTTTTGGGAAAAAAAAAAAATCCCTTTTTATGGGAAAAAAGCCCCTTTTGGGTCAGGTTGGGGAACCCATCCAAGAGGTGACCTGGGTGGACCCTGCTTAGCTTCCCAAAGGGTTTGGGGGAATTAATCCCCTCTGGGGCAAATAATTCCAATTTTGCGGCAAATAATTCCCACTCTGGGATAAAAATTCCCTCTGGTTTTGGGTAAATAAATCTATTTTTGGGGAAAAAAATCCCTTTTTACAGGAAAAAAGCCTCTTTTGGGTCAGATTGAGGAACCCATCCCAGGGATGACCCTGGTGGACCCTGCTTATCTTCACAAAGGGTTTGGGGGAATTAACGCCCCTTGGGGTAAATAATTTATATTTTGGGGAAAATAAATCCTTTTTTGGGGCAAATAAATCAAATTTTTTGGCAAATAATTCCCGTTTTTGATAAAATTCCATTTGTTTTGGGGAAAATAAATCCATTTTTGGGGAAAAGAAAGCCCCTTTGGGTCAGGTTGGGGAACCCATCCAAGGGGTGACCCGGGCGGACCCTGCTTAGCTTCACAAAGGGTTTGGGGGAATTAATCCCCCCTGGGGCAAATAATTCCAATTTTGGGGCAAATAATTCCCACTCTGAGATAAAAATTCCCTCTGTTTTTGGGTAAATATATCGATTTTTGGGGAAAAAAAAAATCCCTTTTTATGGGAAAAAAGCCCCTTTTGGGTCAGGTTGGGGAACCCATCCAAGGGGTGACCCGGGTGGATCCTGCTTAGCTTCCCAAAAGGTTTGGGAGAATTAACCCCCTCTGGGGTACATAATTCCTATTTTGGGGCAAATAAATCCCATTTTGGGACAAATAATTTCTATTTTTTTGATAAAATTCCATTTGTTTGAGGGAAAATAAATTCATTTTTGGGGAAAAAAGTTCCTTTTTGGAGTAAATAATCCTTTAGTCACTTAGGGGAACCCATCCAAGTGGTGACCCAGGTGGATCCTGCTTAGCTTCCCAAGAGTTTGGGGAAATTAACCCCCCCTGGGGTAAATAATTCCAATTTTGGGGCAAATAATTCCCACTCTGGGATAAAAATTCCCTCTGTTTTTGGGCAAATATATCCATTTTTTGGAAAAAAAAAAATCCCTTTTTATGGGAAAAAAGCCCCTTTTGGGTCAGGTTGGGGAACCCATCCAAGTGGTGACCCAGGTGGACCCTGCTTAGCTTCCAAAAGGGTTTGGGGGGAATTAACGCCCCTTGGGGTAAATAATTTATATTTTGGGGAAAATAAATCCTTTTTTTGGGGAAAATAAATCAAATTTTTTGGCAAATAATTCCTATTTTTTTGATAAAATTCCATTTGTTTTGGGGAAAATAAATCCATTTTTGGGGAAAAGAAAGCCCCTTTGGGTCAGGTTGGGGAACCCATCCAAGGGGTGACCCGGGCGGACCCTGCTTAGCTTCACAAAGAGTTTGGGGGAATTAACGCCCCCTGGGGCAAAAATTCCAATTTTGGGGCAAATAATTCCCACTCTGGGATAAAAATTCCCTCTGTTTTTGGGTAAATATATCCATTTTTGGGGGAAAAAAAATCCCTTTTTATGGGAAAAAAGCCCCTTTTGGGTCAGGTTGGGGAACCCATCCAAGGGGTGACCTGGGCGGACCCTGCTTAGCTTCCCAAAGGGTTTGGGGGAATTAACGCCCCTTGGGGTAAATAATTTATGTTTTGGGGCAAATTAATCCCTTTTTTGAGGCAAATTAATCCCATTTTGGGATAAAATTCCATTTGTTTTGGGGGAAAATAAATCCGTTTTTGGGAAGAAAAATATCCCTTTTTGGGGTAAATATTCCCCTAGTCAGACTGGGGAACCCATCCAAGGGGTGACCTGGGTGGACTCTGCTTAGCTTCCCAAAAGGTTTGGGAGAATTAACCCCCTCTGGGGTAAATAATTCCTATTTTGGGGCAAATAAATCCGATTTTGGGACAAATAATTTCTATTTTTTGGATAAAATTCCATTTGTTTTGGGGAAAATAAATCCATTTTTGGGGGAAAAAAGTTCCTTTTTGGAGTAAATAATCCTTTAGTCACTTAGGGGAACCCATCTAAGTGGTGACCCGGGTGGACCCTGCTTAGCTTCCAAAAGGGTTTGGGGGAATTAACGCCCCTTGGGGTAAATAATTTATATTTTGGGGAAAATAAATCCCTTTTTTGAGGCAAATTAATCCCATTTTGGGATAAAATTCCCATTTGTTTTGGGAGAAAATAAATCCATTTTTGGGGAAAAAAGTCCCTTTTTGGGGTAAATATTCCCCTAGTCAGACTGGGGAACCCATCCAAGTGGTGACCCGCGTGGATCCTGCTTAGCTTCCCAAGAGTTTGGGGAAATTAACGCCCCCCTGGGGTAAATAATTCCAATTTTAGGGCAAATAATTCCCACTCTGGGATAAAAAATTCCATCTTTTTGGTCAAATAAATCCCAGCGTGGAGCAAAGAATCGGTGGGGAGGAGCCCAAATCCTCCACTGAGGGTGCCAGGAAAGGCTGAGTCAGAGCGGAGAGGGTGGAAGTGACTCAGCCTCCCCCACCCCTGCGGGAAATGAGGCCAATTTTGGATTCCGGCCGGGGAATTCCTGGAATTTGGGATTTGGGAGAGGTTTGGGGGGGATCTATAGGGGATTTGGGGGGTACAGGGGGATCTATAGGGGATTTGGGGGTATAGGGAGCTTTGGGAGGGGGAGTTTGGGGGGTTTAGGGGGAATTTGGGGGAGTTTAGGATGAGTTTTGGGGATTTTGGGGGAATTTGGGGGAGTTTGGGACGAGTTTTGGGGGGGTTAGAGGAAATCGGGGGGAGTTTAGGAAGGATTTGGGGAAGTTTAGGACGAGTTTGGGGCAATTCAGGAAGAATCTGGAGTTTAGGACGAGTTTGGAGGAGTTTAGGACGAGTTTGGGGGGATTTAGGACGAGTTTGGGGGGGGTTTAGGGCGAGTTTGAGAAATTTAGGGAGGCTTAGGGCAGATCTGAGGGGGTTCAGGGCCATTTTGAGGGGGAACGCGGCGAGTTTGGGAAATTTAGGGCAGATTTTAGAAGTTTGAGGCGAATTTGGAGGAAGTTTGGGGACAATTTTAGAAGTTTTGGGCAATTTTTACAAGTTTTTTGGCGAATTTGGGCGAGTACAGGGGGGTTTAAGCGAGGCTATAGGCGACTTCTGATATCTATAGGGGATTTAAGGGATATAGGGTGAACCAAACCACCCCAAAAACTCCAAATTCAGGCAAAACCCCCCCAAAAAAACCCGAAAAAAATCTCTCCCATACTCACAGCGGGCGGGTAAAGAACGCGGCGATGCCGCCGCCGAGGCCTGGAGGGGCCGGGGGGCGGCGGGAGGGGTTCGAAGGTGAAGTGACGAGGTGGGGACGGTGCCACCCCCTTGGGGACACCCTCGGGATGTCCCCAAATCCGCCCCGGACACCTCGCGGTGGCCGCGACCGCCGCGACCATCGACATGGCGGAAAGGAAATGCCGGGATTCGAACCCGCGGCCTCGGGGTTATAACAGGGGGTGAAAACCACGCCCACAATGGATTTGATTGGTGGAGAGCGGAGGGGGCGGGGCTTGAGGAGGCCACGCCCACGTGGGGGAAATTCCCGATTTTTGAGTCACGGATTTTGCGTCATTCCCGGGGGAAAAAAATTGGGAATTTTGGGGGGAAAACGCGGGAATTTTATGGGGAAATTCCCGGGAGTTATAGAGGGAAAAAAGGGGATTTTTATTGGGGGGGAAAGAGGGGAATTTTGGGGGGGGAAAGGGATTTTTTTGGGGAAAAAAAAGGGGATTTTTGGGGAAAAAATGGGGATTTTTGGGGGGAAATTGGGAGTTTTGGAGGGAAAGAAAGAATTCGATTAAATAAATTTAAATGGAAATCTTTATTAAGGTTTATTTAAAGGAAGGAAATGCAGTGAAATGAAGGATTTTTATTAAAAATGGGAAATTTTCCCTGAAAAGATGAAAAAAAATCTTAAAAAAGGAAAAAAAAAAAAGCTCCAAAAAGGTTAAAAAATAAAACCCCAAACTAATAAAAAAAGCCCTAAAAAGGGTGAAAAAATTTGAACAAAAAGTTCTTTAAAAGCTCAAAAAAAAGCAAAAAAAATCTCAAAAAAAGGAGGGAAAAATGCCCAAAAAATCCCAAATATTCCCTAAAAAAGGCTCAAAAAATTCCTAAAAAAAACTCCAAAAAAAGCTCCAAAATTCCAATTTTTTTTCTCCAGATTTTGTCCCTCGGTGGCCTCGACCTGCAGGAGGGAAAAACCCAAAATTCCTGAAATTTATCCCAAAATTCAACAAAATTTCACCCAAAATTAACAAAAATTCCTGAAATTTACCAAAAATTAATTAAAAATCCTGAAATTTACCCCAAAATTATTAAAATTCTTCTCCAAAATGCCCAAATTTCCCCCAATTTTTTCCCTAAAAATAGAAATTTTCCTCAAATTCCCCTCAAAATCCCCCCAAAATCTCAGAATTTCTCCCCAAATTGACAAAAAAAATCATGGAATTTCTCAAAAAATGGAATTTTCTTTGTAATTCATGGATTTCATTAAAAAATCCCAAATTTCATCCTAAAAAGTTCCAAAATTTTATCAAAAAATCCCCAAAACTTCAAATTTTCAACACAAAAATCCCAAAATTTTACCCAAAATCCCCCAAATCCCAAAAAAATTCCAATTTTCATTCCCCAAATCTCCTAAATCTGGAAGATTTCATCCCAAAATCCAAAATTTATTCCCAAAAATCCCAAATTTCCCCCCAAAACTCCCAGATTTAATCAAAATATTCCAATTTTCATCCCAAAAATCCCCCCAAATTCCAAAAAAATCCCCAAAATTTCATCCAAAATCCCCAAATTTAAAAAAAATCCCAAAATTTCATTCTAAAATCCCAAAATTTATACAAAAATGCCAAATTTCCCCCCCAAAAAAACCAAATTTAATCAAAAAAATTCCAATTTTCATCCCAAAAATTGCCCAAATTCAAAAAAAAAATCCCAAAATCTCAAAATTTCCCAAAAAAAATTCCAAAATTTCCTTCTAAAATCCCAAAATTTATCAAAAAATGCCAAATTTGCCCCCAAACCCCCAAATTTAATCAAAATATTCCAATTTTCATCCCCAAAATTTCGTCAAAAATCCCCAAATTTTACCCCAAAATCCCCAAATTTCCCCAAAAAATCCAAAATTTCATTCCAAAATCCCAAAATTTATCCAAAAATCCCAAATTTCCACCCAAATTTAATCCAAATATTCCAATTTTCATCCCCAAAATTGCCCAAATTAAAAAAAAATCCCCCAAATTTCATCCCAAAAATGCCCAAAATTCCGATTTTTTCCCCCAATTTTGTGTCGGGCTCCGTTCCTGGGGTGGTTCCCATGGGAATTTTGGGAATTCCCCAAATTCTGGGAATTTTGTCCCAATTTTCTGCCTCCGGTTCTTACGTGGAGGGGCCACGAGAGACCCCCACGCCTTTGGGGGAGGGGTCCGAAAATTCCCAAAAAAGTCCCAAAATGTCCCCCAAAAAATTCCTTAAAAATAACGAAAAAAAACCCCAAATTTCCCAAAAATCCCAAAATATTTCACCCAAAAATCTAAAAAAAATCCCCAAAAAAGAAGAAAAAAACCCCCAAAAATGAAGAAAAAAATTCCCCAAAAATCCCAAAATATTTCACCCAAAAATCCCCAAAAATCTAAAAAAATGTCCCCAAAATCCCTAAAAATTAAGAAAATAACTTCCCAAATTTCCCAAAAATTCCCAAAATATTTCACCCAAAAATTAAAAAAAATCCCCAAAAAACCTCAGAAAATCCCCCCATAAATCCTAAAATATTCCAAAATTTCCCCCAAAATTCCCAAAACTTTATCCAAAATAATCTCAAAATGTTTTCCAAAAATAAAAATACCCCAAAAATTTCACCTCAAAAATCCTAAAATATTCCCAAATTTCACCAAAAAATTCCCAAAATTTCCCAAAAGTCCCAATAAAATCCCCCCCCAAAAATAAAATTAAATTTTAAAAAATTGCCCAAAAATCCTGGAATTCTGGGAATTCCAAACTCCAGGGATTTCTCCCCAAAATTCCAATATTTTTTTCCAAAAATTTGACCCTATTTTCCCCAAAAAGTTCCAATTTTTCCCCAAAAATTCCATTTTTCCCCCCAAATTCCATTTTTCCCTAAATTCCACCATTTTTCCCCAAAAAAAATTCCATATTCCCCCCAAATATTCCAATTTTTTTCAAAAATTCCAGGGTTTTCCCCCCAAAATTCATTTTTTCCCCAAAATTCCAACACTTTCCCCAAAAATTCCTCTTTTCCCCCCAAAATTCCACCATTTTTTCCCCACAAATTCAATTTTTTCCCCCAAACATTCCAAATTTTTTTTAATTCCACATTTTTCCCCAAAAAAATTCAATTTCCCCCCCAAAATTCCACCATTTTTTCCTCAAAAATTCAAATTTTTCTCCAAATATTCCAAATTTTTTTTCAAAAATTCCACATTTTTCCCCAAAAAAATTCAATTTCTTCCCCAAAATTCCCCAATTTTCCCAATTTTTTCCCAAATTTTTCCTTTTTTTCCCCAAATTCTTCCATTTTTTTCAAAATTTTTCCGTTTTCCCCCAAATTTTCCATTTTTCCCCCCTTACCTGTGCTCGGATTTGGGGTTTTCCATTGGGATTTTCCATAGGGGAGTTTCTATAGGGGATTTGGGGTTTTCTATAGGGGAATTTTGGATTTTCCACAGGGGAATTTGGGAATTTTCTACAAGGAATTTGTGATTTTCCATAGGGAATTTGGGGTTTTCTGTAGGGGAATTTGGGAATTTCTATAGGGGATTTGAGATTTTTCTATAGGGAACTGGGATTTTCCAGAGGAATTTTGGGACTTTCTATAAGGAAGTTGTGGTTTTCTATAGGGAATGTAGGACTTTCTATAGGGGAATTTGGAATTTTCTATAGGGGATTTGGGATCCTCTATAAGGAATTTGGGATTTTCCATAGGAATTTTGGGATTTTCTATAGGGAATTTGGGATTTCCCATAGGGAATTTTGGATTTTCCTATAGGGGATCTGAGATCTTCTATAGGGAATTTGGGATTTTCCATAGGGAATTCAGGATTTTCCATAGGGGATTTGGGAATTTCTATAGGGGATTTGGGGATTTTCTATAGGGAATTTGAGATTTTTCTATAGGGAATTGGGATTTTCCATAGGAATTTTGGGACTTTCTATAGGGTATTTGGGAATTTCTATAGGGGATTTGGGATTTTCCATAGGGGAAGTTGGGATTTTCCATAGGGGATTTGGGATTTCCCATAGGGAATTTAAGACTTTCTATAGGGAATTTGGGATTCCCTACAGGGAATTTGGGATTTTCCATAGGGGATTTGGGAATTTTCCATAGGGCAATTTGGGATTTTCCATATGGAATTTGGGACTTTCTATAGGGCAATTTGGGATTTTCCATAGGGGAATTTCAGATTTCCTACAGGGGATGTGTGGGATCCCCTACAGGATCCATAGGGTGTGTAGGGGCCGGCGTGTGCCGGGGCCGCGGCGGATCCCCCGCGGGGTCCCCCGGAGGGCAGGGTCCCCTATGGGATCCATACGGCCCCGGCCGTAGGTGACCCCGGCCTTGCTGTGGCCTCGGCCCCGGGGGCGGCGCACGGGACAGCGCCCCCCGCTGGGGAGCGGGGCCCTGGAGCGCCTATGGAGCACCTATGGATCGCCTATGGAGCCCCTATGGATCCCCAATGGGAGCCCTATAGATCCCCTATGGATCACCAATGGGAGTCCTATGGATCCCCTATAGATCACCAATGGAATCACCTGTGGAGCCCCTATGGATCGCCTAAGGATCCCCTATAGATCACCTATGGATCCCCTATAGATCACCTATGGATCCCCTATAGATCACCTATGGATCCCCTATAGATCACCTAAGGATCCCCTATAGATCACCTATGGATCCCCAAAGGGAGCCCCTATGGAATCACCTATGGATCCCCAGTGGGAGCCCTATGGATCCCCTATAGATAGTCTATGGATCACCTATAGATCCCCTATGGAATCATCTATGGATCCCCTATAGAATCATCTATGGGAGCCCCTATGGATCACCCAGGGGAGCCCTATGGATCCCCTATAGATAGTCCATGGATTGCCTATGGATCCCCTATGGATCATCTATGGATGCCCTGTGAAGCCCCTATGGAGTCACCTATAGATCATCCACGGGAGCCCCTATGGATCCCTCACAGATCCCATATGGATCCCCCCCAGGAGCCCCTATGGAAGCCTCGATGGATCCCCTACAGATCCCCTATGGGAACCCCACTGGATCCCCTATAGGTACCCTATACGTTCCCTATGGGAGCCTGTACAGATCCCCTATGGGAACCCCTATGGGGAGCCCTTATAGATCCCCCACAGATCCCCCATGGCAGCCCCTATGGATCCCATATAGATCCCCAATGGGTCCCCTATAGATCCCCTATGGATCAGCTTTGGGACCCCTATGGATTCCCCATGGATCCCTTATAGATCCCCTATGGAATCCTACAGACCCCCCCTTACAGAGCCCCTATAGGGCCCCAATGTCCCCTATAGACCCCAAAACCCCCTCAAACCCCCTATAGAACCCCCACATCCCCTATAGAACCCCCAAACCCCCCCCATCCCCTATAGAACCCAAATGTCCCCTATAGATCCCGGAACTCCCCCCACAGGTCTCATCTAGGACCCCCCAAAATCCCTTTAACCGCCCCTTATAGACCCCAAACGTCCCCTACAGACCCCATAACCCCCCAATATCCCCTATAGACCCCATACCCCCCCCAATCCCTTACAGATCCCACAACCCGCTCACTTTTCCCTATAGATCCCATAACCCACCCATAGGTCCCATATAGGACCCCAAACAATCCCTTTAACCCCCCCCATAGAGCCCCTATAGAGCCCCAGGGTCCCCTATAGACCCCACAGACCCCATAAGGTCCCCCAGACCCCCCAAGAGTCCCCTATAGAACCCAAGCCCAACCAAATCCCCTATAGAACCCCTCAAACGTCCCCTATAGCCCCACAACCCCCTCCAAGTCCCCTATAGACCCCTCCAATCCCCCCCACAGGTCCCATATAGGGCCCAACCCCTCCCAAAAATCCCCTCTAGACCCCAAAATCTCCCCCAAAATCCCCTATAGCCCCCACAGGTCCCATATAGGGCCCAAACCCCCCCAAAATCCCCTATAGACCCCAAAATCCCCCCCAAAAATCCCCTATAGGTCCCATATAGGGGCCCAACCCTCCCAAAAATCCCCTATAGACCCCACAGGTCCCATATGGGGCCCAACCCTTCCAAAAATCCCCTATAGACCCCAAAATCTCCCCCCAAAAAACCCCTATAGACCCCAAAAATCCCCTATAGGTCCCACAGGGTCCCATATAGGGCCCAACCCTCCCAAAAATCCCTTATAGACCCCAAAATCCCCCCCCAAAATCCCCCATAGGTCCCATATAGGGTCCAGCCCCTCCCCAAATCCCCTATAGACCCCACAGGTCCCATATAGGGCCCAGGCCCCCCCCAAAATCCCCCACAGACCCCAAAATCTCCCCAAAAATCCACTATAGGTCCCATATAGGGCCCAAGCTCCCTCCCAAAAATCCCCTATAGACCCCAAAATCTCCCCCAAAAATCCCCTATAGACCCCATAGGTCCCATGTGGGGCCCAACCCCTCCCAAATCCCTTATAGACCCCAAAATCTCCCCCAAAATCCCATAGAGCCCCCATATAGGGCCCAACCTCCCTCCAAAAATCCCCTATAGACCCCACAGGTCCCATATAGGGCCCAACCTCCCTCCCAAAAATCCCCTATAGACCCCAAAATCTCTTTCAAAATCCCTTATAGACCCCAAAATCTCCCTCCAAAATCCCCTACAGACCCCATAGGTCCCATATAGGGCCCAACCCTTCCAAAAATCCCTTATAGACCCCAAAATCTCCCCCCAAAATCCCCTATAGGTCCCATATAGGGCCCAACCCCCCCCCCCCCCCCCCCCCCCCCAAAGTCCCCTATAGGTTCCGGATATCCCCAGAAACCACTCCGGTTTATATTCCCCAAGTCCCGTCCCTATAGATTCCCTTCCCCTATAGATCTCCCCCTCCCCCACCCTCCATAGGTACCCTCAACACCCCCCCCCCCCTCGTTCCCTTCCCCTCCCCCCCAACCTCCATCCATACGTTCCGGAATATCCCAAAAACCACTCCGGATATCCCCCAAAAAATCCCCCCTACAGATCCCTTATAGATCCCCTATAGATCCCACACAGGCCCCGCACACCCTCACGCCCACCTCGCCCCCTCCCACATTCTATACCCCCCTCAAACCCCTTGAAAACCCTCCCAGGACCCTTTTGAGAAGCCCCCAGCCCCATTTGGAACCCCAAACCGCCCCTATAGAGCCCCTATAGCCTCCATACGTCCCCAACCCGCTCGCCCTCAGCCGCCTCTAACATGGCGGCCGCCACCTCCCCCTCACGGCAGCGAAGCCACGCCCCCCACGCGGGGCCGCCGCTGATTGGCTGCTTCTCCCTTAGCGACAGCGCTGATTGGTTGGGAGGGGCGGAAGGCGGGGTTTAGTCGTGAGGGGAGAGGGAGGATTTTGGCGGGAAGGGGGCGGGGTTATGGCGGATGATTGACGTGGGGGTGTTTGAGTTAGGGGCGGGGTTATGCAAATGAGAGGGCGTGGCTTGTTATGGGGAAAGGGGGAGACGCCATTAATAATTAATGATGTTGAGGGGGGATAATGGCTAATTAGCGCTAATTAATGGATAATTATGCGGTAATAATAATTATGGCTAATGATATTATTATAATAATAGAATTATGGCTAATAATGAGGTAATAATAGCTAATTAATGGGTGATTATGGCTAATAATCGCTAATTAATTGGGATGGTAGTGGCTAATAATTAGGAAATAGTGATTAAAAATTGGAAATTATGATTAATAATGGGAAATCATTAATAATAATTGTGAAATAATAACGAAGTATTGGGAAATAATTGTTATTGATTGCAAAATCATTATTAATATTGGGAATGTTTGCTAATTAATGATGGGGGAAAATAATTAGTGGTGAGAAATAATGAAGAGTAATTGGGAAATAATTATTAAAAACGGAAAAAATAATTAATAATGGGAAATAATTCGGAAATAACTGCTAATGATGGGAAATAAGGGCGAATAATTAGGAAATAATGGGAAATAATAGCTAATCATGATGAATAATTAAGAAATGGTGATTATTAATTAGGAGCTAATTAGGAAATATCCCCTCCCCCTTTTTCCAGCTGTTCCCGGAGCAGCCGGGTGGGGGGGGAGGGGCGGCAGCTGCGGGGTCACGTGACCGCTCCCCTCCCCCCCCCCCTTTTCCCAAAGATTTTTTTGGGATTTGGGGGGAGGGGAGGGAACCCCGGAGGGGGGGGAAAAAAAGGGAATTTTGGGGTTAAAAAATTGGAATTTTGAGGATAAAAATTGGGAAATTTGGGATTTAAAAATTGGGAAATTGAGGGTAAAAAAAATATGTCGTTTTGGGAATAAAAATGGGAATTTTGGGGAATAAAAAAATGGGAATTTTGGGAGATAAAAATGGGAATTTTGGGAGATAAAAATGGGAGTTTTGGGAATAAAAAAGCCCCAAAAAAGGGAATTTCCCCCCTTTTTGCCCTAAAATTCCAATTTTTGGTACCTTTTAACCCCAAAATTCCCGTTTTTAACCCCTTTTATCCCCAAAATTGCAAATTTTTGGGATTTTTATTCCCAAAAATTCCCACTTTTCCCCCCATTTTATCCCAAAAATTCCCATTTTGGGACCTTTTTCTTGCCAAATGGGAATTTTTGGGAATAAAAAAGTCCCAAAATGGGAATTTTGGGGCAAAAAAAGGGAATTTTGGGGGGAATTTGGGAGTAAGCAAATGAAGTTTTTGGGGATTTGGGGGAAAAAAGCTCAAAAATTTGGAATTTTGGGAATACAAGGGTTCAAAAAATGGGATTTTTGGGGGATTTTGGGATTAAAAGCGTCCCAAAACAGGAATTTTGGGGGAATTTCGGAATAAAAATGGGATTTTGGTCTTTTTCTGGAAATAAAAGGTCCCAAAAATGGGAATTTTGTGGGAATTTGGGAACAAAAAAGTCCCAAAAATGAGAATTTTGGGAATAAAAAGTCCCAAAATTGAATGAAATGGTCCTAAAAAGGGGAATTTTGGGGGAATTTTGGGAATAAAAGGGTCCAAAATGGGAATTTTTGGAATAAAATGATCAAAAGCTGGAAACTTTGGGAGTTTTGGGAATAAAATGGGAATTTTGGGAATAAAATGGTTCAAAAAATGCGATTTTTGGGCGAATTCGGGACTAAAAATCTCCAAAAAAAAAATCTGAATTTTGAGTTTTTCTTCCACTGAACACCCCCAGAATTTTGGGAATTTCCCCTTTAAAGTTTTTGGGAGTTTTTTTTAGGGAATTTTGGGATTTTTCCGCGGGAATTCCCGCGGGAATTCGGGGTCCGGGAGCCCCCCTGGAGCCCCCCCGGGGGGAGGTCCCGGGAATTTTGGGGATTTTGGAGGATCCGGGGGGGATTTGGGAGCGACCAGAAGGAGCCGAGGAGAGCGGTGGGAACCGGGGGCGGAAATTTGGGATTTTTTTTGGGAATTTTGGGAAAAATTGGGAAGTTTGGGGGGATTTGGGGGAGTCTGGGGGAAATTTGGAAGAAATTTGGGGGTTTGGGGGGGATTTTTTGGAATTTAGGGGCAAAATGTGGGAATTTTGGGGGGATTTTGGGGGAATTTGGGGGAAAAATGGGAAGTTTGGGGGGATTTGGGGGAAATTTGGAAGAAATTTGGGGATTTGGGGGTTTTATTTTTGGAATTTGAGGGGGATTTAGGGGCAAAATGTGGGAATTTTGGGGGGATTTTGGGGGGAGTTGGGGGAAATTTGGGGATTTGGGGGGTAAAATGGGAATTTTCGGGGGATTTGGGGGAGTTTGGGGGGAAATAGGGAAGAAATTTGGGGATTTTTGGGGGGATTTTGGAGTTTTGGGGGAAAATTTGGGAACTTGGGGGGGATTTGGGGGGGAAATTGGGAATTTGGGGGGATTTGGGGAATTTTGGGATAATTTCGGGGAGATTTGGGGGAAAATTTGGAAGAAATTTGGGGATTTTGCAGGGATTTAAAGGGGGAAATTTGTTTTTTTAATTTTGGGAAGTTTGAGGGGGATTTGGGGAAAATTTGGGAGAAATTGGGGATTTGGGAGAATTTGGGGAGTTTTTCAGAAAATTTGGGAATTTTAAGAGGAACTTGGGGGATATTTGGGGAAATTTGGGAATTTTGGGGGGAGTTGAGGGGATTTTGGAGAGTTTGGGGGGATTTTGGGGGGATTTTGGGGAGTTCTGGGGGATTTGGTGGGAATTTGGGGGAGTTTTTGGGGAAATTTGGGAATTTGGGGGGAATTTTGGGGAATTCTGGGGAATTTGAAGCAATTTTGGGGGCGTTTGAGGGAAATTTTGGGGATTTTTTTTGTATTTTGGGAGATTTTGGGACATTTTGGGCCGATTTCGTCCCCCCCGGGTTGTTTTTAATGGAGGCTAATGAATATTTATCTTTATGCAAATGAGGGG
>NW_026989976.1:0-72548 GCF_036417665.1 Passer domesticus | reverse complement strand
AAAATCCAGACCCCAAATTTCTGACCCCAAAATCCAGACCCCAAAATCCAGACCCCAAAATTCGACCCCAAAATTCGACCCCAAAATTCACATTTTGAGGTTCAGCCCTCAAAAAAAAATCCACCCGCCCCCAAAATTCACCCCCAAATCCCAAAATCCAGCACCCCAAAAATCCGGTATCCAAAATCCATCCCCCCAAAATTCATCACCCCAAAACTGATCATCCCAAAAATTCATCCCCACAAAAATTCATCACCCCAAAAATTGATCATCCCAAAAATTGATCACCCCAAAAATCTATCCCCCCAAAATTCATCCCCCAAAAAATTCATCCCCCCCAAAAATCGGGTATCCAAATTCATCACCCCAAAAAATTGATCACCCCAATAATTCAACCTCCCAAAAATTGATCACCCCAAAATTGATCACCCCAAAAATTGATCACCCCAAAAATTCATCACCCCAAAAATCCGGTATCCAAATTCATCACCCCAAAAATTGATCACCCCAATAATTCAACCTCCCAAAAATTCATCACCCCAAAAATCGGGTATCCAAATCCATCCCCCCAAAATTCATCACCCCAAAAATTGATCATCCCAAAAATTGATCACCCCAAAAATCTATCCCCCCAAAATTCAT
This sequence comes from Passer domesticus, assembly GCF_036417665.1. Lineage (NCBI taxonomy): Eukaryota > Metazoa > Chordata > Aves > Passeriformes > Passeridae > Passer > Passer domesticus. The sequence goes on along the minus strand of NW_026989976.1, from coordinate 71,906 downwards.
CCCCCAAAAATTCATCCCCCCCAAAAATCCGGTATCCAAATTCATCACCCCAAAAAATTGATCACCCCAATAATTCAACCTCCCAAAAATTGATCACCCCAAAAATCGGGTATCCAAATCCATCCCCCCAAAATTCATCACCCCAAAAATCGGGTATCCAAATTCATCACCCCCAAAAATTGATCACCCCAAAAATTCATCCCCCAAAAAATTCATCCCCCCCAAAAAATCCGGTATCCAAATTCATCACCCCAAAAAATTGATCACCCCAATAATTCAACCTCCCAAAAATTCATCACCCCAAAAATCGGGTATCCAAATCCATCCCCCCAAAATTCATCACCCCAAAAATTGATCATCCCAAAAATTGATCACCCCAAAAATCTATCCCCCCCAAAATTCATCCCCAAAAAATTCATCCCCCCCAAAAATCCGGTATCCAAATTCATCACCCCCAAAAAATTGATCACCCCAATATTCAACCTCCCAAAAATTGATCACCCCAAAATTGATCACCCCAAAAATTGATCACCCCAAAAATTCATCACCCAAAAATCCGGTATCCAAATTCATCACCCCAAAAATTGATCACCCCAATAATTCAACCTCCCAAAAATTCATCACCCCAAAAATCGGGTATCCAAATCCATCCCCCCAAAATTCATCACCCCAAAAATCGGGTATCCAAATTCATCACCCCAAAAATTGATCACCCCAAAAATTCATCCCCCCCAAAAATTCATCCCCCCAAAATTCATCATCCCAAAAATTCATCCCCACAAAAATCCATCACCCCAAAATTGATCACCCCAAAAATTCATCCCCCCAAAATTCATCCCCCAAAAATTCAACCTCCCAAAATTCATCGTCCCAAAAATTGATCACCCCAAAATTGATCACCCCAAAATTCATCACCCCAAAAATCCGGTATCCAAATTCATCACCCAAAAAAATTGATCACCCCAAAAATTCATCACCCCAAAAATTCATCATCCCAAAAATCGATCATCCCAAAAATCGATCACCCCAAAAATTGATCACCCCAAAAATCCATCCCCCCAAAATCCATCACCCCAAAACTCGGGTATCCAAACCCATCCCCCCAAAATCCATCCCCCAAAATCCCCTCTGGGACCCCCAAATTCATTGCATGACGCCCCCCCCCCATTTTCCACCTCGCGCCCCCCCCCCGCTGCCGGGGGGGTCCCGGGCACCCCAAAATTGGGGGCCCCCCCCTTGGGGCCCCCCCAATTCTTGCAGGGATGTTCCCCCCCCCCCCACCGCCGGTGTCCCCCAAAATTTGGGGTCACCCCCCGCTCTTCCAGGGGCGCTGCGCCCCCCCCAAGGGGGCGCCCCCCAAAATTGGGGTGACCCCCCCCCTTCCGCCACCCCCGGGGGGTGCCGCGACCCCCCAAAATTGGGGTGACCCCCCCCCCCTTTATGCATGGGTGCCTCAGCCTTGTGCCATAGCCCCGCCCCCCAAAATCGGGGTGACCCCCCCCCCCCCAAAATTTGCATGGACCCCTCCCCCCACGGTCCTGCTGGGGAGCCCCCCCAAAATCGGGAACCCCAAAAATCGGGGAACCCCGAAAATCGGGGGGACCCCAAACTCGGGGGACCCCAAAACTCGGGGGGAGCCCCCCAAATTCGGGGGACCCCCAAAATCGGGAGGACCCCAAATTCGGGGGGACCCCCAAAATCGGGGAACCCCCAAACTCGGGGGGAACCCCAAAACCGGGGGGACCCCCCAAAATCTGGGGGAACCCCCAAATTCGGGGGTCCCCCTTTGCATGGGCCCCCCCCCGTGCCATAGCCCAGCCCTGGGGTCCCCCCCCCCATCCCCCGCACCCCAAAATCCGGGGGCGCGCCCCCTCCCCCCGCTCAGGGGAGCCCCCCCCCCCCGAAATGGGGGCGCGCCCCTCCCCCCCCTTTGCATGGGTACCCCGTACCCCCAAATCAGGTGAGCCCCTCCCCCACACCCCGCCTGGGGGTGCCGGCCCCTCCCCCCCGCGCTGCATGGGTGCCCCTCCCCCACCCCCCCCACCAAGGGCACCCCCCTCCCCTCCCCCCCCCCCCGTGCCGTACCCCAAAACCGGGCGCGCCCCTCCCCCCGCTTTGGGGCGCGCCCCCCCCCCGCAATAAGCCCCTCCCCCCCCGCACGGCACAGCTCCCGGGGGGGACCCCAAAACCCGCCCCTCCCCCACCCCCCCCCCCCGCATGGCCCCTCCCCCACCATGGCAGGGGAACCCCCCGGGTGCCGCCCCTCCCCCACCCCGCCCAATTTGGGGGGGGGGTTTTCACCCTCCCCTCCCCCACCCCCCAAATCCGTGCATGGCCCCGCCCCCCGGGTGCCCCTCCCCCCCCAAAATCCCGGGGTGGTTTTTTTTTTGGGGGGGGGGGGGACGGGAGGGAGCGACCCCCCCCCCCCCAAATTTCCCCCCCTCCCCTCCCCCACCACGAGGGGCCGCCCCCCCCTCCCCCCACTCTGGGGGCGCCCTTGCCGAGAGCACAAACCCCTCCCCCTCCCCTAATTAACCCCTCCCCTAATTAACCCCTCCCCCCCAATTAACCCCTCCCCCCCGGGATCCCCGCCCCTCCCCCCCCCTCCCCCCCCCCCCCCGCGATGCCAAAGCCTGAAGGGAGGGGGGGGAGGGGGGCTCAGCGCCCCTCCCCCCCGCCGCCCCTCCCCCCCCGGGGGGGTCTCTGCATGCCGCCCCTCCCCCCCTCCATCTATGCCAATTTTTGAAGCTTTTTTTGGGGTTTTTTTGGGACTTTTTCGGGATATTTTTATTTATTTTATTTTTTTGGGTTTATTTCCGGGTTTTTGGGTTTTTTGCGTTGCCAAACTGTAGAACCGCGGGCCCCGCCCGCCCTAGAGCAATAATTACCGACCGTTAATTACCGATTAATTAGCGACCGCATGGGCTCGAGCAATCAGGGACCCCCGAGCCAGCCCCCCCCGAGCGAATCAGGGATGACGTCAGAGGAGCGCCAGGAGACCCCGCCCCCTCCCCGCCCGGGACACGCCCACGGCTCCTGGGCACGCCCGGGACACACCTGGACACACCTGGGCACGCCCGGGACACACCTGGACACACCTGGGCACACCTGGGCACGCCCGGGACACACCTGGACACACCTGGGCACACCCGGGACACACCTGGATGCACCTGGACAGAACTGGGCACACCTGGACACGCCCAGGACACACCTGGACACACCTGGGCCACACCCTGGGGACACCTGGAGATGCCCAGGACACGCCCAGGACACACCTGGATACACCCAGGACACGCCCATGGCACCTGGACACACCCGGGACACACCTGGACACGCCCAGGACACGCCCAGGACACGCCTGGACACACCTGGACACACCTGGACATGCCCAGGACACACCTGGACACACCTGGATGCACCTGGACACGCCCAGGACACGCCCAGGTCATACCCAGGACACCCCCAGGACACACCCAGGACACACCTGGGCACACCTGGGCACACCTAGACACACCTGGACACGCCCACATCACCTGGACACGCCCAGGTCATGCCCGGGACACACTCTGGACACGCCCCTGGACACGCCCAGGACACACCTGGACACGCCCAGGTCACCTGGAAACACCCAGGACACACCTGGACATGCCCAGGTCACCAGGACACGCCCAGGACACACCTGGAGATGCCCAGGACACACCTGGACACGCCCAGGACACGCCCAGGTCACCAGGACACGCCCAGGACATGCCCTGTACACCTGGACACTCCCAAGACACACCTGGACACACCTGGAGATGCCCAGGACACACCTGGATACACCCAGGACACGCCCAGGACACACCTGGAGATGCCCAGGACACGCCCAGGACACGCCCAGGACACGCCCAGGACACGCCTGGACACGCCTGGACACGCCCAGGACACGCCCACGGCACCCGGACACACTCGGGACACGCCTGGACACACCTGGACACGCCCAGGACAACGCCCAGGACACACCCAGGTCACCAGGACACGCCCAGGACACGCCCAGGACACACCCAGGTCACCAGGACACGCCCAGGAGACACCTGGATGCACCTGGGCACACCTGGACGTGCCCAGGTCACCTGGAGATGCCCAGGACACACCTGGTCACGCCCAGGACACGCCCAGGAGACACCTGGACACACCTGGACACACCTGAACACGCCTGAACATGTCCAGGACACGCCCAGGACATCTTGACACGCCCAGGTCACCAGGACACGCCCGGGAGACACCCAGGACACACCTGGACACGCTCTGGACACACCTGGACACACCTGGCGACGCCCAGGACACAACTGGACACGCCCGGGACACGCCCAGGTCACCTGGACACGCCCAGGACACGCCCAGGACACGCCCAGGACACGCCCCCGTCACAGGACTCGCCCAGGACGCAGAGGGACCGCAGGGGGGTGGGAGGAGGGGGCGTGGGGGGGAGGGGATGGTACCTGTGAGCACCTGCACACACCTGTGAGCACCTGCACACACCTGCGCACACCTGTGTGCACCTGTGTGCACCTGTACACAGTTACACACACCTGTGAGCACCTGTGAGCACCTGAACACACACCTGTACACACCTGTACACACCTGAACACACCTGCACACACCTGTACACACCTGAACACACCTGTGCACACCTGTACTTGCTGCACACACCTGCACACACCTGCGCACACCTGTGCACACCTGTGCACACCTGGACACAGTTACACACACCTGTGTGCACCTGTGAGCACCTGCATGCACACCTGCACACACCTGCACACACCTGTGCACACCTGCACACACAGCTGTACACACCTGTGCACACCTGCACACACCTGCACACACCTGGACACACCTGTGCATGCTTACACACACACATGTACACACCTGTGAGCACCTGTGCACACCTGCACACACCTGTGCACACCTGGACACAGTTACACACACCTGTGAGCACCTGCACACACCTGCACACACCTGTACACACCTGAACACACCTGTACACACCTGTGCACACCTGTACTCGCTGCACACACCCTGCGCACACCTGTGTGCACCTGTGAGCACCTGTGAGCACCTGCACACACCTGCGCACAGCTGCACACAACATTCACACACCTGTGCACACCTGTACTCGCTGCACACACCTCGACCACCTGCACACACCTGCACACACCTGCACACACCTGCACACATCTGTCCACACCTGTAAACACCTGTGCACACCTGCACACGCCTGTACACAACACTTACTGTAAGCTCAGCTCACCTGCACACACCTGGGCACACCTGCACACACCTGTACTCGCTGCACACACCTTCACACACCTGTACACACCTGTGCACACCTGTCCACACTTGTACACACCTGTACACACCTGTACTCACCGCACACACCTGCACACACCTGCACACACCTGCTCACACCTGTACTCACCGCACACACCTGCACACACCTGCACACACCTGTAGCACCTTGCACACACCTGAGCACACTGCACGCCCTTGTACGCACCTGTGTGTGCCGGTGTGCGCCTGTGTTTACCTGTGCACACCTGTGCACACCTGTGCACACACAGGTACAGGTGTGCACTGCACACACCTGTACACACCTGCACAAAGCATGTACTGTAAGCTCTGATCACCTGCACACACCTGTACACACCTGTACACACCTGTGCACACCTGAACACACCTGTACACACTGCACACACCTGAACACACCTGCACACACCTGAACACACCTGCACACAACTGTACGCACCTGAACACACCTGTACACACCTGCACACACCTGTACACACCTGCACACACCTGCACACACCTGTACACACCTGTGCACACCTGAACACACCTGAACACAGCTGAACACACCTGCACACACCTGAACACACCTGCACACACCTGCACACACCTGTACACACCTGTGCACACCTGAACACACCTGAACACAGCTGAACACACCTGCACACACCTGAACACACCTGCACACAACTGTACGCACCTGAACACACCTGCACACACCTGCACACACCTGTACACACCTGCACACACCTGCACACACCTGTACACACCTGTGCACACCTGAACACACCTGAACACACCTGCACACACCTGCACACACCTGAACACACCTGCACACACCTGCACACACCTGTACACACCTGTGCACACCTGAACACACCTGTGCACACCTGTACACACCTGTGCACACCTGCACACACCTGTACACACCTGCACACACCTGCACACACCTGTACACACCTGTGCACACCTGTGCACACCTGCACACACCTGTACACACCTGCACACACCTGCACACACCTGTACACACCTGTGCACACCTGAACACGCCTGAACACAGCTGAACACACCTGCACACACCTGCACACACCTGCACACACCTGAACACAGCTGAACACACCTGAACACACCTGCACACACCTGAACACACCTGCACACAACTGTACGCACCTGAACACACCTGTACACACCTGCACACACCTGTACACACCTGCACACACCTGCACACACCTGTACACACCTGTGCACACCTGAACACACCTGAACACAGCTGAACACACCTGCACACACCTGAACACACCTGCACACACCTGCACACACCTGTACACACCTGTGCACACCTGAACACACCTGAACACAGCTGAACACACCTGCACACACCTGAACACACCTGCACACAACTGTACGCACCTGAACACACCTGCACACACCTGCACACACCTGTACACACCTGCACACACCTGCACACACCTGTACACACCTGTGCACACCTGAACACACCTGAACACACCTGCACACACCTGCACACACCTGAACACACCTGCACACACCTGCACACACCTGTACACACCTGTGCACACCTGAACACACCTGTGCACACCTGTACACACCTGTGCACACCTGCACACACCTGTACACACCTGCACACACCTGCACACACCTGTACACACCTGTGCACACCTGTGCACACCTGCACACACCTGTACACACCTGCACACACCTGCACACACCTGTACACACCTGTGCACACCTGAACACGCCTGAACACAGCTGAACACACCTGCACACACCTGCACACACCTGCACACACCTGAACACAGCTGAACACACCTGAACACACCTGCACACACCTGAACACACCTGAACACGCCTGAACACACCTGCACACACCTGCACACACCTGCACACACCTGAACACACCTGCACACACCTGTGCACACCTGTACACACCTGCACACACCTGCACACACCTGAACACGCCTGAACACACCTGCACACACCTGCACACACCTGAACACACCTGCACACACCTGAACACACCTGAACACGCCTGAACACACCTGCACACACCTGTGCACACCTGAACACACCTGTACACACCTGCACACACCTGCACACACCTGAACACGCCTGAACACACCTGAACACACCTGTACACACCTGCACACACCTGTACACACCTGTGCACACCTGAACACACCTGAACACACCTGAACACAGCTGAACACACCTGAACACACCTGCACACACCTGAACACACCTGCACACACCTGCACACACCTGTACACACCTGTGCACACCTGAACACACCTGAACACACCTGCACACACCTGCACACACCTGTACACACCTGTGCACACCTGAACACACCTGAACACACCTGCACACACCTGTACACACCTGCACACACCTGAACACACCTGAACACAGCTGAACACACCTGAACACACCTGCACACACCTGAACACACCTGCACACACCTGTACATGCTGTGAGCACGCCATGAACGTCACATGCTGCGCTCACCTGGGCACCTGGGCAGGGCTCACCTGTGCGGTGCACACCTGGGCACACCTGGGCACTGACACACATTACACCTGTACTGCACGCACCGGCGCACCTGTGCAATGCACACCTGCACACACCTGACACACCTGTGCAATGCACACCTGTACTCGCTGCACACACCTGTGCAATGCACACCTGCACACACCTGACACACCTGTGCACACCCGACTCACCTGCATGCAGCTGTACATCCTACATACCTGCACACACCTGTGCAATGCACACCTGTGCAATGCACACAGCTGTACACACCTGCACGCCTGCACGCACCTGTACACCCTATATACCTGCACACACCTGCACGCACCTGAGTCACCTGACACACCTGAACGCACCTGTACACGTCTGCACACGCCTGTACTCGCTGCACACACCTGCACACGCCTCACACACCTGTACACACCTGACTCACCTGTGCAATGCACACCTGCACACACCTGACACACCCGCACACACCTGAGCACAGGTGCGTCCCCGCAGGTGCCCCAGCTGCCACAGAGGCTGCCCCCACCCCCCTCAGCCCCCAGGTGTGTCTCAGGTGTGTCTCCAGCTGTCCCCAGGTGTGTCTCAGGTGTGCCCAGGTGTCCCCAGGTGTCCCCAGGTGTGCCCAGGTGTGTCCCCAGGTGTCCCCAGGTGTGTCCCCAGGTGTGTCCCCAGGTGTGTCCCCATGTCCCCAGGTGTGTCCCCAGGTGTGTCCCCAGGTGTGTCCCCCGCTCACCCTGGGCCGGGCTCCCCCCCATTCAGGTACTGCAGGCCCGGGAGCTCCGCCCCTTCTGGGCTTGTGGGCGGGGCGTGCACCTGGGCCAGGCCCCGCCCCCTTGGGGCTCACCTGGGCGTGACCCCGCCCCGTGGGGCACACCTGGATCAGGCCCCGCCCCCTTGGGGCTCACCTGGGCCTGGCCCCGCCCCCTTGGGGCTCACCTGGGCCTGGCCCCGCCCCCTTGGGGCTCACCTGGGCCTGGCCCCGCCCCCCGGGCCCAGCTGGCCCCGCCCCCTCGGGGCTCACCTGGCCCCGCCCCCGGGGTTTGGGGCCAATCCGAGGGATTTCAGGACAAGCACAAGCGGCCCCCGCGGCCCCCCCGGCCCCGCGGCCAATAAAGGGACGAACCCGCCCCGGCTCCGCCTCCCTGCGCCGCCCCCGCGACCCCGCGACCCCCGGGAACACCCCCGGGACCACCCCCGGGACCACCCCCGGGACCACCCCCCCATGGGACCCCCGGGACCCCCGGGACCACCCCCGGGACCACCGGGACCCCCCCCCACGGGACCACCCTGGGACCACCGGGACCCCCGGGACCCCCGGGACCACCCTGGGACCACCGGGACCCCCGGGACCCCCGGGAACACCCCCGGGAACACCCCTGGGACCACCGGGACCCCCCCCACGGGCCCGCCCCGGCTCCGCCTCCCTGCGCCGCCCCGCGACCCCCGCGACCCCCGGGAACACCGGGAACACCCCCCCATGGGACCCCCGGGACCCCCGGGACCCCCCCCCTATGGGACCGCCCCGGCTCCGCCTCCCTGCGCCGCCCCGCGACCCCCCGCGACCCCCCGGGACCACCCTGGGACCCCCCGCGACCCCCGGGACCACCCCCGGGACCACCCTGGGACCACCGGGACCCCCGGGACCCCCGGGACCACCCTGGGACCACCGGGACCTCCGGGACCCCCGGGACCCCCACGGGAACACCGGGACCACCCCCCCCTGGACCCCCGGGACCCCCCCCACGGGACACCCCCCACGGGACCGCCCCGGCTCCGCCTCCCTGCGCCGCCCCCGCGACCCCCCGCGACCCCCGGGACCACCCCCCAGGGAAACCCCCGGGACCCCCCCACGGGAACACCGCGACCCCCGGGACCACCCCCGGGACCACCCCCCCATGGGACACCCGGGACACCCCCACGGGACCCCCGGGAACACCGGGACCCCCACGGGACACCCCCCACGGGACCACCGGGACCAGCCCCCAGGGAAACCCCCGGGACCCACCCCGGGACCACCGGGACCCCCACGAGAACACCGAGACCCCCCCACGGGACCCCCCCGGGATCCCCATGGGACCCCCTTCCCCCAGGACCCCCGGGAACTCCACGGGACCCCCCGGGATCACCGGGACCCCCCACGGGAACCCCCCCACGGGACACCCCGGAAACACCCTCGGGACCCCCACGGAACCCCCCCGGTACCACTAGGACACCCCCGCGACCCCTCCACGGGACCCCCGGAACCACCGGGACCACCCCCGGGACCCTCCCACGGGACACCCCCCCACGGGACCACCCCCTAGGGAAACCCCCCCACGGGACCACCCCGGGACCACCGGGACCCCCGGGACTCCCTCGGGACCACCCCGAGACCACTGGGACCCCCACGGGAACACCGGGACCCCCCCCACGGGACCCCCCCCGGGACTCCCGGGACACCCACGGGACACCCCCCGCTCCCCGGGACCACCGGGACCCCCACGGGAACACCGGGACCACCCCGGGACCCCCCCACGGGACCACCGGGACCCCCACGGGAACACCGGGAACCCCAGGACCCCCCACCGGGACCACCGGGACCCCCCCCCCCCGGGAAACCCCCGGGAACACCCGCGGGACCACCGGGACCCCCACGGGAACCCCCCAGGGAAACCCCCCGCACCACTGGGACCCCCGGGACCACCGGGACCCCCCGGGACCACCGCGACCCCCGTCACGCCCCCGGAACCAGCGGGACACTCCCCAAGGGACCCCCCTCGGGACACCCCCGGGACCACCGGGACCCCCGGGACGCCCCCAGAACCACCGGGACCACCGCGACCCCCGCCCGCGACCCTCCCCGGGAACACGGGGGACTCACCCGGGACCCCCCCCCCGGGACCCCCATGGGACCACCGGGACCACCCCCAGGACCTCCGGGACCCCCCCGGGAACACCGCGACCCCCCCCCCCCCCCCCACCCTGCGGGACCACCGGGACCCCCGAACCGCGGGACCCCCCGACCACCGGGACCCCCAAAACCGCGAGATCCCCGGGACCCCCGACCCACGGGACCCCCGAAAACCAAGACATCCCCGGGATCCCTCAACACGCGGGACCCCCGACCCACGGGACCTCCGGAACCCCCAAAACAGCGAGAACGCCGGGACCCCCGACCCGCGGGACCCCCGGGACCCCCGACCACCGGGACCCCCAAACCGCGAGATTCCCGGGATCCCCCCCCCAGGGGACCCCCAAAAGGGTGGGACCCCCGAACCACGGGATCTCCCAACCCGTGGGACCCCCGAACCACGAGACCCCCGGGACCCCCCAGCCCGGGGACCCCCGACCCACGGGACCCCCCAAACCGCGAGATTCCCGGGATCCCCCAACCCCCGGGACCCCCGACCCCCGGGACCCCCGGGAACCCCAAACCGCGAGACCCCCGACCCACAAGACTCCAAAACGGGCGGGACCCCCCGATCCCCGGGACCCCGAACCACGAGACCCCCGGGAACCCCAAATCGTGGGACCCCCGACCCCCGGGACCCCCGAAAACCGAGACATCCCCGGGATCCCCCAAACCGCGGATCCCCCCGATCCCGGGACCACCAGTCCTGGGACCCCCGACCCGCGGGACCCCCAAAAACCGCGAGATCCCGGGACCCCCGACCCACGGGACCCCCGGGACCCCCTCAGGCCTCCCCCGCTCCATGGGGCTCCCCCTCCCCGTGTCCCCCCGTGTCCCCCCCCGTTGTCCCCCCCCATGTCCCCTCGGTGTCCCCCCCGTGTCCTCCCCCCATGTCCCCTCGGTGTCCCCCCCGTGTCCCCCCTCAGGGCCGCCCCCGCCGGGCCCTGACCCCGCTGCCCCCCCCGGGTTATTTTTAGCTCCGACGTCAGCGCCGGGCGCGGGAGGGAGGGGGAACCCCAAAACAGCGGGGGGGAGACCCCAAAACCGGGGGGGACTGACCCCCAAAACCGGGGGGGGGGGAACCGACCCCCAAAACCGGGGGTGGGGGGGGGGACACCGACCCCCAAAACCGGGGGGGATCGACCCCCAAAAACCGGGGGGGAACCGACCCCCAAAACCGGGGGTGGGGGGGGGACACCGACCCCCAAAACAGCGGGGGATCGACCCCCAAAACCAGGGGGATGCTGATCCCAAAAACCGCTCCACACCGACCCCCAAAACCGGGGGGATCAACCCCCAAAACCGCCTCACACCGACCCCCAAAACCGAGGGGGATTGACCCCCAAAACTGCCCCACACGGACCCCCAAAACCGAGGAAACAGACCCCCAAAACCGGGGGGCATCGACCCCCAAAATCCCCCCACACCGACCCCCAAAACCGGGGGGGATCGACCCCCAAAACTGGGGCAGAGACCCCCAAACCCGCCCCACACCGACCCCCAAAACCGCCCCACACCGACCCCCAAAACCACGGAAACCGAGCCCCAAAACCGGGGGGGATTGACCCCAAAAACCGGGGGACGAGACCCCCAAACCCGCCCCACACCGAGCCCCAAAACCGAGGGGGACTGACCCCCAAAACCGGGGGACGAGACCCCCAAAACCGCTCCACACGGACCCCCAAAACCACGGAAACCGAGCCCCAAAACCGAGGGGGATCGACCCCAAAAACCGGGGTATCCCGACCCCCAAAACCGGGGGACGAGATCCCCAAAACCGCCCCGCACCGACCCCCAAAACCGGGGGGGACTGACCCCCAAAACCGGGGGGCCCGAACCCCAAAACCAGGGGGGATCGACCCCCAAAACCGGGGAACCGACCCCCAAAACCGAGGGGGATTGACCCCCAAAACCGACCCCCAAAACCGCCCCACACAGACCCCCAAAATCGGGGGGTCCGACCACAAAACCGGGGGGGATCGACCCCCAAAACCCCCACACCGACCCCCAAAACCGGGGGACCAGACCCCCAAACCCGGGGGGTCTCGGAGCCCTCCCCAGCCCCACATCTCGGGGGTGCCCCACATCCCGAGGGTCCCCCACACCCGGGGGGTCTCCCCGGCCCCTTGGGGGTCCCCCACATTCCGGGGGTCCCCCCAGCCCCCTCCCCACCCCCAGAGGTGCCCCCCTCCCTCCCCCCCCCGGCTGGCCCCTCCCCACCGCGCGTGGGCGGCCTTGGCCGGGGGCGATAAAAGGGGGGGGGTCCCGGCAGATAAAAGGGGAACAGCGCGGGGGTCCCGGCAGATAAAAGGGGGGGTCCCGCACAGATAAAAGGGGGGGGGGTCCCGGCAGATAAAAGGGGGGGGTCCCGCACAGATAAAAGGGGGGGGGTCCCGGCAGATAAAAGGGGGGGTCCCGCACAGATAAAAGGGGAACAGCGCGGGGGTCCCGGCACAGATAAAAGGGGCGGGGGTCCCGGCAGATAAAAGGGGAGGGGTCCTACACAGATAAAAGGGGAGGGGGTCCCAGCAGATAAAAGGGGAGCAGCGCGGGGGTCCCGGCACAGATAAAAGGGGGCGGGGGTCCCGGCAGCCATGGGAGCCCCGGGCTGGCTGTGGGGCCGGGGGGCGCGGCGGGCGCTGAGCTCGGGGGGCTCCCCCATCCCGGGGGGCTCCCCCAGCTCGGGGGGCTCCCCCATCTCGGGGGTCGCCCCCGGCTCGGGGGTCGCCCCGCGCCCCTTCGAGGAGATGCCGCGGGCCGGGCGCGGGCGCTGGCTGAACCTGCTGAGCCTCTGGGGCCGGGGGGGCTTCCAGGACTTCCACCGCCGCATGGAGGGGGGCTTCCAGCGCCTCGGACCCGTCTACAGGTGGGGACCCCCAAACTATCCTGGGGACCCCCAAACCATCCTGGGGTCCCCGGGGCTGGGGGACACCGGGGAAGGGGGGCTAAGGGACCCCCGGGGGGCTTCCAGCGCCTCGGACCCGTCTACAGGTGGGGACCCCCGGGGAGGGGACCCCCAAACCATCCCGGGGTCCCCGGGGCTGGGGGACACCGGGGAAGGGGAAAGGGGGACCCCCAAATGATCCCGGGGCTGGGGGACATCGGGGAAGGGGGGATAAGGGACCCCCGGGGGGCTTCCAGCGCCTCGGACCCGTCTGCAGGTGGGGACCCCCAAACCATCCTGGGGTCCCCGGGGCTGGGGGACACCGGGAAGGGGGGCTAAGGGGACCCCCGAACTGTCCTGGGGCTGGGAGACCCCCGGGGAGGTGGGATAAGGGGGGGACAGGGGACCCCCAAACCATCCTGGGGTCCCCGGGGCTGGGGGGACACCAGAAAGGGGGGACAGGGGACCCCCGAACTGTTCTGGGGACCCCCCCGGGGCTGGGGGACACCTGGGAGGGGGGGACAGGGGACCCCCAAACTGTCCTGGGGACCCCCAAACCATCCTGGGGTCCCCGGGGCTGGGGGACAGGGGACCCCAAATGATCCTGGGGTCCCCGGGGCTGGGGGGACATCGGGAAAGGGGGACAGGGGACCCCCGAACTGTCCCGGGGCTGGGGGACACCGGGGAGGGGGGACAGGGGACCCCCAAACTGTCCTGGGGACCCCCCCGGGGCTGGGGGACACCTGGGAGGGGGGGACAGGGGACCCCCGAACCACCCCAGAGACCCCTGAGCGTGGGGGGTCCCCATTGATCCCGGTGCCACCCCCCGGTTCTGGGGTCTCTGGTTTTGGGGTCCCACTGATGACGTCCCTGGTTTTGGGGTCCCAAAGAGGGGGGCACTGAGGGGGGTTCCCCGTTTTTGGGGTGCGGGGACCGCGTGGGCTCCTGGGACTGCGTGAACCCCTCCGACCCCCTGTCCCCCCTTTTTGGGGTCCCGTTTTGGGGCGCAGGGACCAGAAGAGGTCTCTACATTTGGGGGTCCTGGTTTTGGGGTCCCAGTGGGAGTGGTCTCCGTTTTTGGGGTGCGGGGACCGCGTGGCCTCCATGGACTGCGTGAACCCCCCTGACCCCGTGTCCCCCCGGTTTTGGGGTCCCGTTTTTGGGGTGCAGGGATCAGAAGGGGTCTCTACCTTTGGGGGTCCCGTTTTTGGAGTCTCACTGAGGGGGTTCCCGGTTTTTGGGGCGCAGGGACCGCGTGGGCTCCCCGGGCCGGGTGTTCTCCCCTGACCCCGTGTCCCCCCGGTTTTGGGGTCCCGTTTTGGGGTGCAGGGACCGCGTGGGCTCTTGGGGACGGGTGTTCCCCCCTGACCCCGTGTCGCTCCGTTTTTGGGGTCCCGTTTGTGCAGTAACGGGGTGGGTTCCCTGGACACTGACCCCGTGTCCCCCCGGTTTTGGGGTCTCTGGTTTTGGGGTGCAGGGATCAGAAGGGGTCTCTACCTTTGGGGGTCCCGTTTTTGGGGTCCCACTGAGGGGGTTCCCGGTTTTTTGGGGCGCAGGGACCACGTGGGCTTGCTGGACTGCGTGAACCCCCCTGACCCCGTGTCCCCCCGTTTTTGGGGTCCCGTTTTTGGGGCGCAGTAACGGGGTGGGTTCCCTGGACACTGACCCCGTGTCCCCCCGTTTTTGGGGTCCCGTTTTTGGGGCGCAGGGACCGCGTGGGCTCCATGGACTGCGTGAACCCCCCTGACCCCGTGTCCCCCCGTTTTTGGGGTCCCGTTTTGGGGCGCAGGGACCGCGTGGGCTCCATGGACTGCGTGAACCCCCCTGACCCCGTGTCTCCCCGGTTTTGGGGGTCCCGTTTTTGGGGCGCAGGGACCGCGTGGGCTCGCTGGACTGCGTGAACGTGCTGCTGCCCCGGGACGCGGCGCAGCTGCTGCGGGCAGAGGGGCCCTTCCCGCGCAGGATGGGCATCGCGGCCTGGAGCGCCCACCGCAGCCTGCGCGCCCACCGCTGCGGGCTCTTCCTGCTGTGAGACCCCCATGGGCACTGGGAGGGACTGGGAGGGACTGGGATGGACTGGGATGGGCACTGGGATGGGCACTGGGATGGGCATCGCGGCCTGGAGCGCCCACCGCAGCCTGCGCGCCCACCGCTGCGGGCTCTTCCTGCTGTGAGACCCCCGGGATGGGCACTGGGAGGGACTGGGATGGGACTGGGATGGGCACTGGGATGGCACTGGGAGGGACTGGGATGGACTGGGATGGGCACTGGGATGGGCATCGCGGCCTGGAGCGCCCACCGCAGCCTGCGCGCCCACCGCTGCGGGCTCTTCCTGCTGTGAGACCCCCGGGATGGGCACTGGGAGGGACTGGGATGGACTGGGATGGGCACTGGGATGGACTGGGATGGACTGGGAGGGACTGGGATGTCCTCAATGTCCCTCCTTTGTCCCTCACCTGTGCCCAGTGTCCTCAGTGTCCCTGACCCCGGGTGACCCCGTGACCCTGATTTTGGGTTATTTTGGGTTATTTTGGGTTTTTGGGGGCAGGAACGGCCCCGAGTGGCGCGCGAACCGGCTGGCCCTGAACCGCGCCGTGCTGTCCCCGGTGTCCCCGGTGTCCCCAGTGTCCCTGATGTCCCTGACCCCGGGTGACCCCGTGTGACCCCGGGTGACCCCCTAACCCCATTTTTGGGTTATTTTGGGTTTTTTGGGGACAGGAACGGCCCCGAGTGGCGCGCGGACTGGCTGGCGCTGAACCGCGCCGTGCTGTCCCCGGTGTCCCCAGTGTCCCCGGTGTCCCTGATGTCCCTGACCCCGGGTGACCCCGTGACCCTGATTTTGGGGTGATTTTGGGCAGGAACGGCCCCGAGTGGCGCGCGGACCGGCTGGCGCTGAACCGCGCCGTGCTGTCCCCCAGTGTCCCCAGTGTCCCCGATGTCCCTGACCCCGGGTGACCCCCCTAACCCCATTTTTGGGGTTATTTTGGATTTTTTGGGGGCAGGAACGGCCCCGAGTGGCGCGCGGACCGGCTGGCCCTGAACCGCGCCGTGCTGTCCCCGGCCGGGGCGCGCCGCCTGCTGCCGCTGCTCGACGCCGTGGCCCGCGACTTCGCCGAGAGCCTGGGGGGCCGCGTGCGCGGGACCCCCGGGGGGGCCCTGACCATCGACCCCCACCCGCTGCTCTTCCGCTTCACCCTCGAGGGTGAGAGAGACCCCCGGGACGGGCGGGGGGCACCCAGGGCGTGGGATGGGGGACATTGGGACCCCCGGGACCCCCAGGGGATGGGAAGTGACACTGGGACCCCCAGGGGATGGGGGTGTGACAGTGGGACCCCCGGGGATTGGGGAGGGGACATTGGGACCCCCGAATTGGGGGGGGCTGGGACCCCCAGGGGATTGGGGATGACATTGGGACCCCCGGGGGATGGCAGGTGACACTGGGACCCCCGGTTTGGGGAGTGGTGGGACCCCCGGGGGGGCCCTGACCATCGACCCCCACCCGCTGCTCTTCCGCTTCACCCTCGAGGGTGAGAGAGACCCCCGGGACGGGCGGGGGGCACCCAGGGGGTGGGATGGGGGACATTGCGACCCCCAGGGACCCCCAGGGGATGGGGGTGTGACAGTGGGACCCCCGGACTGGGGAGCGGTGGGACCCCCCAGGACCCCCAGGGGATGGGGGTGTGACACTGGGACCCCCGGATTGGGGAGTAGTGGGACCCCCAGGGGATGGGGTGGGGGACATTGGGACCCCCGGATTGGGGGGGCGCTGGGACCCCCAGGGGATGGGGGGGCGACACTGGGACCCCCGGATTGGGGAGTGGTGGGACCCCCGGGGGGGGCCCTGACCATCGACCCCCACCCGCTGCTCTTCCGCTTCACCCTCGAGGGTGAGAGACCCCCGGGACGGGCGGGGGGCACCCAGGGCATGGGGGGGACACTGGGACCCCCGGGACCCCCAGGGGATGGGAAGTGACACTGGGACCCCCAGGGGATGGGGGGTGTGACAGTGGGACCCCCGGTTTGGGGAGTGGTGGGACCCCCGGGGATTGGGGAGGGGACATTGGGACCCCCGAATTGGGGGGGCTGGGACCCCCAGGGGATTGGGGATGACATTGGGACCCCCGGGGGATGGCAGGTGACACTGGGACCCCCGGATTGGGGGGCGCTGGGACCCCCAGGACCCCCAGGGGATGGGGATGTGACAGTGGGACCCCCGGTTTGGGGAGTGGTGGGACCCCCGGGGGGGGCCCTGACCATCGACCCCCACCCGCTGCTCTTCCGCTTCACCCTCGAGGGTGAGAGAGACCCCCGGGACGGGCGGGGGGCACCCAGGGCATGGGGGGGACACTGGGACCCCCGGGACCCCCAGGGGATGGGGGCAGGGGGTGACAGTGGGACCCCCGGATTGGGGGGGTGGTGGGACCCCCGGAGACGGTGGGGGACATTGGGACCCCCAGGGGATGGGGGGTGGACACTGGGACCCCTAGGAGATGGGGGCAGGGGTGACAGTGGGACCCCCGGATTGGGGAGTGGTGGGACCCCCGGACTGAGGGACATTGGGACATCCAGGGGATGGGGGGGTGACACTGGGACCCCCGGGACCCCCAGGGGATGGGGCAGGGGTGACAGTGGGACCCCCGGATTGGGGGGTGGTGGGACCCCCGGAGACGGTGGGGGACATTGGGACCCCCAGGGGATGGGGGGTGACACTGGGACCCCTAGGAGATGGGGCAGGGGTGACAGTGGGACCCCCGGATTGGGGAGTGGTGGGACCCCCGGACTGAGGGACATTGGGACATCCAGGGGATGGGGGGTGACACTGGGACCCCCGGGACCCCCAGGGAATGGGGCAGGGGTGACATTGGGACCCCCAGGGGATGGCAGGTGACACTGGGACCCCCGGCCTGGGGGAGTTGGGGGATCCCTGGGACCCCCAGGGATGGGGGGTGTGACACTGGGACCCCCGGGGGATCGGGGGGTGACATTGGGACCCCCGGATTGGGGGGCAGTGGGACCCCCAGGGGATGGAGGGGCTGACACTGGGACCCCCGGGGGTGAGAAATTAAGGTGTCTGACACGACCCCTCCCCAAATTCGGGGGTGCTGAGGGGGAGCAGACCCTGGGGGATTGGAGGGGGGGGACCCCTATGGATGGGGGGGACCCCCAGGGACTGCAGGAGTCCCCCAAGACCCCCATGGAGGAGAAGGGGACACTGACAACGGGTGGGAAACGGGGTTGTGCGACACGACCCCTCCCCAAATTCGGGGTGCTGAGGGGGAGATTGGGGGGGGTTGGGACCTTGGGACCCCCGTGGATGAGGGGGGGACACCCCAGGCACTGACAACGGGCAGGAAACGGGGGTGTCTGACACGACCCCTCCCCAAATTCGGGTGCTGAGGGGGGGCAGACCCCGGAGATTGGGACCTTGAGACCCCCCGTGAATGGGGGGGGGACCCCCAGGGACTGCAGGAGCCCCCAAGACCCCCACGGAGGAGAAGTGGACACTGACAACGGGTGGGAAACAGGGGGTGTCTGACACGACCCCTCCCCAAATTCGGGGGTGCTGAGGGGGAGCAGACCCTGGGGATTGGAGGGGGGGACCCCTATGGATGGGGGGGACCCCCAAGGACTGCAGGAGCCCCCCAAGACCCCCATGGAGGAGAAGTGGACACTGACAACGGGCGGCAAACGGGGTTGTGCGACCCGACCCCTCCCCAAATTCGGGGTTCTGACCCCCCGCCCCTTTTCCCCCCGCAGCCAGCAGCTACGCGCTGTACGGGGAGCGGCTGGGGCTGCTGGGGGGGTCGCTGTCGGGGGGCGCGCAGCGGTTTTTGGGGGCGCTGGAGGAGATGCTGCGCACCACGCTGCCGCTGCTCTTCCTGCCGCCGCCGCTGCTGCGCCTGCACCCCCCGCTCTGGCAGCGCCACCTGCGCGCCTGGGACGCCATCTTCCAGCACGGTGAGGGGCGGCCGGGACCCCCGCCCCATTGGGACCCCCCCCCCGGGGAGCCCCAGGGCGGGGGGAGCCAGGGGGGGCTGCGGGGATCACGCCCAGAACCCCCTGGGAATTCTCTGAGAGACCCCCACCCTATAGGGACCCCACTCCCGGGACCCCCAGAACCCGTGGGAATTCCCTGAGAGACCCCCACCCCATTGGGACCCCCACCCGGGGAGGCCCAGGGCGGGGGGAGCCGGGGGGGATGCGGGGATCACGCCCAGAACCCCCTGGGAATTCCCTGAGAGACCCCCACCCTATAGGGACCCCCACTCCCGGGACCCCCAGAACCCGTGGGAATTCCCTGAGAGACCCCCACCCCATTGGGACCCCCCTCCTCGTGGGACCCTCAACCCGTGGGACACCCCCCGGGTCACCCTAAACCCCCGGGACCCCCCCCCCCCGGGGACCCCCAGTGCGAGGGAATATTCTGAGAGACCCCCACCCCATGGGACCCCCCACTCCCGGGACCCCCAGAACCCGTGGGAATTCCCTGAGAGACCCCCACCCTATAGGGACCCCCCCCCTCGTGGGACTCTCAACCCGAGGGACCCCCCCCCCCCGGGTCACCCTAAACCCCCGGGACCCCCAGTGCGAGGGGGAGCCGGGGGGGCTGCGGGGATCACGCCCAAAACCCCCTGGGAATTCTCTGAGAGACCCTCACCCTATAGGGACCCCCACTCCCGGGACCCCCAGAACCCGTGGGAATTCCCTGAGAGACCCCCACCCCCGTGGGACCCCCCACTCCCGGGACCCTCAACCCCTGGGAACCCCTATGGGACCCCCACCCCTATAGGGACCCCCCCCGGGGACCCCCAGGGCGGGGGAAGCCGGGGGGGGCTGCGGGGATAACACACAGAACCCGTGGGAATTCCCTGAGAGACCCCCACCCCATTGGGACCCCCACTCCCGGGTCACCCCCAGAACCCGTGGGAATATCCTGAGAGACCCCCCACCCTACAGGGATCCCCCCCGGGGACCCCCAGAACCCGTGGGAATTCCCTGAGAGACCCCCACCCTACAGGGACCCCCCCCCGGGAACCCCCCCACCCCATCGGGACCCCCTATGAGACCCCCACTCCCGTGGGACCCCCCCCCGATCACCCCAAACCCTCGGGACCCCCCCCCCCCGGGACCCTCCCCCGAGCTGCGGGGGTCACCCCCAAAACCCGTGGGAAATCCCTGAGAGACCCCCCACCCAAAATTGGGACACCCCAAGGGTTGGGGGGCTCAGGGTGGGGGGTCCCGGTGTCCCCCCACACCCGGGGGGTCCCCGGTGTCCCCCCCCCCCAGAATGGGGACACCCAGAGGGTTGGGGGCTCAGGGCGGGGGTCCCGGTGCCCCCACACCCGGGGGTCCCGGTTTTCCCCACTGAGGGTTCCGGGTGTCCCCCACACCCGGGGGGTCCCAGTGTCCCCACACCCGGGGGTCCCGGTGTCCCCACACCCGGGGGGTCTCAGTGTCCCCACACCCGGGGGTCCCGGTGTCCCCAAACCCGGGGGTCTCAGTGTCCCCACACCCGGGGGTCCCGATGTCCCCACACCCGGGGGTCCCGGTGTCCCCAAACCCGGGGGTCTCGGTGTCCCCACACCCGGGGGTCCCGGTGTCCCCACACCCGGGGGTCCCGATGTCCCCACACCCGGGGGTCCCGGGTGTCCCCACACCCGGGGGGTCTCAGTGTCCCCAAACCCGGGGGTCCCTGTTTCGCCACACCCGGGGGTCCCGGTGTCCCCACACCCGGGGGTCCCGGTGTCCCCAAACCCGGGGGGTCTCAGTGTCCCCACACCCGGGGGGTCCCGGTGTCCCCAAACCCGGGGGTCCCCGGTTTCTCCCCAAACCTGGGGGTCCCAGTGTCCCCACACCCGGGGGTCCCTGTTGCCCCCAAACCCGGGGGTCCCGGTGCCCCCCCCCCCAGAATGGGCACACCCAGAGGGTTGGGGGGGGGGTCAGGGTGGGGGTCCCGGTGTCCCCAGAGCCGGGGGGTCCCGGTGTCCCCCAGCGGGGGTCCCGGTGTCCCCACACCCGGGGGGTCCCTGTTCCCCCACCCCAGAATGGGGACACCCGGGGGTTGGGGGACTCAGGGCGGGGGGTCCCAGTGTCCCCAAACCCGGGGGGTCCCGGTTTCTCCCCAAACCTGGGGGTCCCGCTTTCTCCCAAACCCGGGGTCCCTGTTCCCCCCAAACCCGAGGGTCCCAGTTTCCCCAAACCCGGGGGTCCCGGTGTCCCCCAGCGGGGGTCCCGGTGTCCCCACACCCGGGGGTCCCTGTTCCCCAAACCCGGGGGTCTCGGTTTCCCCCCACCCCTGAACGGGGACACCCAGAGGGTTGGGGGGGGCTCAGGGTGGGGGGTCCCAGTTTCCTCCTCAAACCCGGGGGTCCCGGTGTCCCCAAACCCGGGGGTCCCGGTTTCTTCCCAAACCTGGGGGTCCCAGTTTCCCCACACCCGGGGGTCCCGGTGTCCCCAAACCCGGGGGTCTCAGTGTCCCCAAACCCGGGGGTCCCCGGTGCCCCCACACCCGGGGGTCCCGGTGTCCCCACACCCGGGGGTCTCAGTGTCCCCAAACCCGGGGGTCTCAGTGTCCCCAAACCCGGGGGTCCCTGTTTCGCCACACCCGGGGGTCCCGGTGTCCCCAAACACCGGGGGGTCTCAGTGTCCCCAAACCCGGGGGTCCCAGTGTCCCCACACCCGGGGGTCCCCTGTTTCGCCACACCCGGGGGTCCCGGTGTCCCCAAACCCGGGGGTCTCAGTGTCCCCCAAACCCGGGGGGTCCCAGTTTCCCCACACCCGGGGGTCTCAGTGTCCCCACACCCGGGGGGTCTCAGTGTCCCCCAAACCCGGGGGTCTCAGTGTCCCCAAACCCGGGGGTCCCTGTTCCCACACCCGGGGGTCCCGGTGTCCCCAAACCCGGGGGTCTCAGTGTCCCCACACCCGGGGGTCCCGGTGCCCCCACACCCGGGGGTCCCGGTGTCCCCAAACCCGGGGGTCTCAGTGTCCCCAAACCCCGGGGGTCCCAGTGTCCCCACACCCGGGGGTCCCAGTTTCCCCACACCCGGGGGTCTCAGTGTCCCCAAACCCGGGGGTCTCAGTGTCCCCAAACCCGGGGGTCCCGGTGTCCCCACACCCGGGGGTCTCAGTGTCCCCAAACCCGGGGGTCTCAGTGTCCCCAAACCCGGGGGTCCCTGTTCCCACACCCGGGGGTCCCGGTGTCCCCACACCCGGGGGTCCCTGTTTCCCCACACCCGGGGGTCCCGGTGTCCCCAAACCCGGGGGTCTCAGTGTCCCCAAACCCGGGGGTCCCAGTGTCCCCACACCCGGGGGGTCCCAGTTTCCCCACACCCGGGGGTCTCAGTGTCCCCCAAACCCGGGGGTCTCAGTGTCCCCAAACCCGGGGGTCCCTGTTTCGCCACACCCGGGGGTCCCGGTGTCCCCAAACCCGGGGGTCTCAGTGTCCCCACACCCGGGGGTCTCAGTGTCCCCACACCCGGGGGGGGTCCCCGGGGGGGGTCCCAGTGTCCCCACACCCGGGGGTCTCAGTGTCCCCACATCCGGGGGTCCCGGTGTCCCCACACCCGGGGGTCTCAGCGTCCCCTGACCCTCCCCGCAGCTGACACCAGCATCCAGCGGCTGTACCGGGAGTTCTGCCGGGGGGGGGTCCCCGGGGGGGGTCCCGGTGTCCCCACACCCGGGGGGTCTCAGTGTCCCCAAACCCGGGGGGGGTCCCGGTGCCCCCCAGAATGGGGACACCCAGAGGGTTGGGGGGGTCAGGGTGGGGGTCCCGGTGTCCCCACACCCGGGGGTCTCAGTGTCCCCTGACCCTCCCCGCAGCTGACGCCAGCATCCAGCGGCTGTACCGGGAGTTCTGCCGGGGGGGGGTCCCCGGGGGGGGGGTCCTGGCGGAGCTGCTGCTGCAGGGGCAGCTCCCCCTGCCCTCCATCAAAGCCAACGTCACCGAGTTCACCGCGGGCGGCGTGGACACCGTGAGCACCGGGGGGACACCGGGGACATGGGGACACCGGGGGCAAACGGGGGGCACCGGGGGGAACCGGGGGGGGACACCGTGAGCACCGGGGTGGACACCGGGGGGAAATGGGGATACCGGGGGGAACGGGGGCAAAGGGGGGGAACGGGAGATACCGTGAGCACCGGGGGGGGACACTGGGGACACCGGGGACACCGTGAGCACCGGGGGGACACCGGGACACCGGGGGGGACACCGGGGGGGAAATGGGGGATACCGGGGACACCGTGAGCACCGGGGGGCACCGGGGGGAACGGGGGGAGCACGGAGGGGCACCCAGAGGGAATCTGGGGGGAATTTGGGGGGGGGTTTGGGGTCTGGGGGGGCACCCAGAGGGGGTTCGGGGGGGATTTGGGGTGGGGGGGGTCAATATTGGGGTCATCTGGGGGGGGGGTCTCATGGGGGGAGTCAGTGTGGGATCTTTGGGGGGGGGGTCTCAGGGGTCTCCAAGGGGGTCCGGGGGAGCCAATGTGGGGGTCATTGGGGGGGGGGGTCTCATGGGGGGTCATTTGGGGGGCGGTCGTGGGGGTTTAATGTAGGGGGTCCCGGGGGGTCCCGGGGGTCCCGGGGGTGGGGGTCTCACCGCCCCCCCCCCCCAGACGGCGATCCCGCTGCTGTTCGAGCTGGGGTTGGTTTGGGGGGGTCTCGGGGGGGTTTATGGGGTATTTCAGTCCCGGGGGGTCCTGGGGGGGTCTCGGGGGGGTCCCGGGGGTGGGGGTCTCACCGTGCCCCCCCCCCAGACGGCGATCCCGCTGGGGGATGGTTTGGGGGGGGGTCTCGGGGGGGTTTATGGGGTATTTCAGTGCCTGGGGGGTCCCGGGGGGGTCCGGGGGGTCCCGGGGTGGTTCCAGGGGTCCCGGGGGTGGGGGGTCTCACCTCTGCCCCCCCCAGACGGCGATCCCGCTGCTGTTCACGCTGTTCGAGCTGGGGTTGGTTTGGGGGGGTCTCGGGGGGGTTTATGGGGATTTTAGAGCAGAGGGGTTTCAGGGGGATTTTGGGGGGGTCCCGGGGGGGGTTTGGGGGGGTCCCGGGGGTGGGGGGTCTCACCTCCCCCCCCCCCAGACGGCGATCCCGCTGCTGCTCACGCTGTTCGAGCTGGGGTTGGTTTGGGGGGGTCTCGGGGGGGTTTATGGGGATTTTAGAGCAGAGGGGTTTCAGGGGGGTTCCGGGGTGATTTCGGGGGGTCCCTGGGGTGGGGGGTCTCACCTCTCCCCCCCCCAGACGGCGATCCCGCTGCTGCTCACGCTGTTCGAGCTGGGGATGGTTTGGGGGGGTTTATGGGGATTTCAGAGCAGGGGGGTTTCAGGGGGATTTTGGGGGTCCCGGGGTGGTTCCAGGGGTCCCGGGGGTGGGGGTCTCACCTCTGCCCCCCCCAGACGGCGATCCCGTTGCTGTTCACGCTGTTCGAGCTGGGGATGGTTTGGGGGGGTCTCGGGGGGGTTTATGGGGTATTTCAGTCCAGGGGGGTTCCGGGGTGATTTCGGGGGGTCCCGGGGGTGGGGGTCTCAGCCGTGCCCCCCCCAGACGGCGATCCCGCTGCTGTTCACGCTGTTCGAGCTGGGCCGGAACCCGGGCGTGCAGCGGGAGCTGCGGGAGGAGCTGCGGGCGGCCGGGGGGGGTCCCCGCGACCCCCGGGGCTGGGGGGGCGCGACCCCTGCCCGAGCTCCTGGGGGCGCTGCCGCTGCTGAAAGCGGCCATCAAAGAGACCCTGAGGTGGGCGGGGGGCGCGGGGGGACTGGGGGGACTGGGGGGGACTGGGGGGGCTGGGGGGACTGGGGGGAATGGGGGAACTGGAGATACTGGGAGGGACTGGGGGGGACTGGGAGGGACTGGGGGGGACTGGGGGGGGCTGGGAGGGACTGGGGGGGACTGGGGGGACTGGGAGGGACTGGGAGGGACTGGGGGGGACTGGGGGGACTGGGAGGGACTGGGAGGGACTGGGGGGACTGGGGGATACTGGGGGGACTGGGAGGGACTGGGGGGACTGGGGGATACTGGGGGGACTGGGAGGGACTGGGATGGACTGGGAGGGACTGGGAGGGACTGGGGGGGACTGGGGGGACTGGGAGGGACTGGGAGGGACTGGGGGGGACTGGGAGGGACTGGGAGGGACTGGGAGGGACTGGGGGGGGACTGGGGGATACTGGGGGATACTGGGGGGGACTGGGAGGGACTGGGGGGACTGGGGGATACTGGGGGATACTGGGGGGACTGGGAGGGACTGGGGGGGACTGGGGGGACTGAGAGGGACTGGGATGGACTGGGGGGACTGGGAGGGACTGGGAGGGACTGGGAGGGACTGAGAGGGACTGGGAGGGACTGGGAGGGACTGGAGGGACTGAGAGGGACTGGGGGGACTGGGGGGGACTGGGATGGACTGGGAGGACTGGGGGGAATGGGGGGACTGGGAGGGACTAGGGGGACTGGGGGGGACTGGGGGGACTGGGACGGACTTGGAGGGACTGGGATGGACTGGGAGGGACTGGGATGGACTGGGAGGGGACTGGGAGGGACTGGGATGGACTGGGAGGGACTGGGAGGGACTGGGAGGGACTGGGGGGACTGGGGGATACTGGGGGATACTGGGGGGACTGGGAGGGACTGGGGAGGGACTGGGGGGGACTGGGAGGGACTGGGAGGGACTGGGGGGGACTGGGAGGGACTGGGAGGGACTGGGGGGGACTGGGGGGACTGGGGGGGACTGGGGGGGACTGGGAGGGACTGGGGGGGACTGGGATGGACTGGGAGGGGACTGGGATGGACTGGGGGGACTGGGAGGGACTGGGGGGACTGGGGGACTGGGCTGAACTGGGATGGACTGGGGAACTGGGGGGGACTGGGAGGGAGTGGGGGGACTGGGGGGACTGGGAGGGACTTGGGGGGACTGGGGGATACTGGGGGGACAGGGGCGGACTGGGAGGACTGGGGTTTCCCAGGGGGATTGGGGGGGCACTACGGGTCTGGAGCCACCATAATGGTCCACACTGGTCTATACGGAGCCATACTGGTCTGTACTGGTCCATGCTGGCCCATACTGGCCCGTACTGGTCCGTACTGGACCACACTGGCCCATACTGGCCCATACTGGTCCATACTGGTCTGTACTGGTCCATACCGGTCCGTACTGGTCCATACTGGTCCGTACTGGTCCATACTGGTCCGTACTGGTCCATACTGGTCCATAGTGGTCCATACTGGTCCGTACTGGTCCATACTGGTCCATAGTGGTCCATAGTGGTCCATAGTGGTCCATACTGGTCCATACTGGTCCATAGTGGTCCATACTGGTCCGTACTGGTCCATACTGGTCCATAGTGGTCCATACTGGTCCGTACTGGTCCCGTACTGGTCCGTACTGGTCCGTACTGGTCGGCTCAGCCCCGCCCTCCGCAGGCTGTACCCCGTGGGCATCACCGTGCAGCGCTACCCGGCCACCGACGTGGTGCTCCACAACTACCGCGTGCCGGCGGGGGTGAGCGCACCGGGAACCGGGGGGGCCGGGGGGGCCCGGGGGGTCCTGGGGTGACCCAAAGTCTTGGCTTGACCCAACGAGGTCTTGGGTTGACCCAAATTCTTGGATTGACCCAAATTCTTGGATTGACCCAATGTGGTCTTGGGTTGACCCAACGAGGTCTTGGATTGACCCAAAGTCTTGACTCGACCCAGCAAGGTCTTGGATTGGTCCAAAGTCTTGGCTTGACCCAACCATGGCTTGGTTTTGACCCAATGAGGTCTTGACTTGATCCATTAGAGGTGTTGGCTTGACCCAAGATCTTGGTTTGGCCCAACCATGCCTTGACTCGACCCAAAGTGTTGTCTTGACCCCAACAAGGTCTTGGCTTGACCCAAAGTCTTGACCTAAAAGGTCTTGGCTTGATCCAGTGAGTTCTTGGCTTGGCTCAACGAGGTCTTGGGTTGACCCCAAAGTCTTGACTTGACCCAACGGGGTCTTGACTTGACCCATTGAGGTCTTGGACTGACCCGCAGTCTCGGTTTGACCCAACAAGGTCTTGGCTTGACCCAATGAGGTATTGACTTCACCCAAAGTTGGCTTGACCCAAAGTGTTGGCTTGACCCAATGAGGTCTTGGCTTGACTCAAGATCTTGGTTTGACCCAACCATGCCTTGGCTTGACCCAACGGGGTCTTGACCCACTCAGGTGTTGTCTTGACCCAAAGTCTTGACTTGACCTGAAGTCTTGGATTGACCCAAAGTCTTGGCTTGACCCAAAGTCCTGACTTGACCCAACCATGCCTTGACTTGACCAAACAAGGTCTTGACTTGACCCAACCATGCCTTGACTTGACTCAACAAGGTCTTGGATTGACTCAAAGTCTTGACTTGACCCAACCATGCCTTGACTTGACCCAATGAGGTCTTGACTGGACTCAATGAGGTCTTGACTTGACCCAAAGTCTTGGCTTGACCCAACCATGTCTTGGCTCGACCCATTGAGGTCTTGACTTGACCTCAAGTCTTGGGTTGATCCAAAGTCTTGGGTTGATTCAAAGTCTTGGATTGACCCAAAGTCTTGGATTGACCCATTGAAGTGTTGGCTTGACCCAAAGTGTTGGCTTGACCCATTGAGGTCTTGGTTTGATCCAAAGTCTTGGTTTGACCCAACCATGCCTTGACTCAACCCAACGAGGTCTTGACTTGACCCAAAGTGTTGGCTTGACCCAAAGTCTTGACTTGACCTAAAAGGTCTTGGCTTGACCCAATGAGTTCTTGGCTTGGCTAAATGAGGTCTTGGGTTGACCCAAAGTCTTGACTTGACCCAACGGGGGTCTTGACTTGACCCATTGAGGTCTTGGCTTGACCCAATGAAGTCTTGGCTTGACTCAAGATCTTGGTTTGACCCAACCATGCCTGGCCTTGACCCAAGAGGGTCTTGACTCATTGAGGTGTTGGCTTGACCCAAAGTCTTAGTTTGACCCAACCATGCCTTGACTTGACCCAAGGAGGTCTTGACTCGACTCAACGAGGTTTTTGACATGACCCAAAGTCTCGACTTGACCCAACCATGCCTTGACTTGACTCAACGAGGTTTTGACTTGACCCAAAGTCTGACTGACCCAATGACCAATGAGGTCTTGACTGGACTCAATGAGGTCTTGACTTGACCCAAAGTCTTGGCTTGACCCAACCATGCCTTGGCTCGACCCATTGAGGTCTTGACTTGACCTCAAGTCTTGGGTTGATCCAAAGTCTTGGATTGACCCAAAGTCTTGGATTGACCCATTGAAGTGTTGGCTTGACCCAAAGTGTTGGCTTGACCCATTGAGGTCTTGGCTTGACCCAATGAGGTATTGACTTCACCCAAAGTGTTGGCTTGACCCAATGAGGTCTTGGTTTGATCCAAAGTCTTGGTTTGACCCAACCATGCCTTGACTCAACCCAACGAGGTCTTGACTTGACCCAAAGTGTTGGCTTGACCCAAAGTCTTGACTTGACCTAAAAGGTCTTCCTAAAAGGTCTTGGCTTGACCCAATGAGTTCTTGGCTTGGCTAAATGAGGTCTTGGGTTGACCCAAAGTCTTGACTTGACCCAACGGGGTCTTGACTTGACCCATTGAGGTCTTGGCTTGACCCACTGAGGTGTTGGCTTGACCCAAGATCTTGGTTTGGCCCAACCATGCCTTGACTTGACCCAACGAGGTCTTAACTCGACCCAAAGTGTTGGCTTGACCCAACAAGGTCTTGGCTTGACCCAAAGTCTTGGTTTGACCCACCATGCCTTGGTTTTGACCCAATGAGGTCTTGACTTGACCCAACAAGGTCTTGGATTGACCCAAAGTCTTGACTTGACCCAACCATGCCTTGGTTTGACCCAACTGTGCCTTGACTCAACCCAACGAGGTCTTAACTTGACCCAAAGTCTTGACTTGACCCAACCATGCCTTGGTTTGACCCAACTGTGCCTTGACTTGACCCAAGGAGGTCTTGACTCGACTCAACGAGGTTTTGGCTTGACCCAAAGTCTTGCCTTGGTCCAGCGAGTTGTTGCCTTGGTGGGGGTCATCGCCGGGCCGGGGCTCCTGGTGTTTCCTGGGGTGTCTCGGGGGGGTCCCGGGGGGTCCTGGGGGTCCTGGGGGTCCTGGGGGGTCCTGGGGGTCCCGGGGGGTCCCGGGGGGTGACGCGGCGCTGCCCCCGCAGACGCTGTGCCAGGTGGCGCTGTACGCCATGGGGCGCTGCCCCGACGTCTTCCCGCACCCCGAGCGCTACGACCCGCGGCGCTGGCTCGGCAAGGACGACACCACCTTCAAGGCCTTGGCCTTCGGCTTCGGCGCGCGCCAGTGCATCGGGCGGCGCCTGGCCGAGGCCGAGATGATGCTGTTCCTGGCGCACGTGAGTGGGGGACCCCAAAACGCCACCGCGCCCGGGGTTGGGACCCCATGGGGGGGTTGGGTTCGCCCAACAAGGTCTTGGTTTGACCCAACGAGGTCTTGGCTTGAACAAACCACATCTTGGCTCAACCCAATGAGGTCTTGGCTTGACCCAACCATGGCTTGACTTGACCCAACCATGTTTTGGCTTGACCCAACGAGGCCTTGGATTGGCCCAATGAGGTCTTGGGTCAGCCAAAGGTCTTGGTTGGACCCAACGAGGTGTTGGCTTGACCCCACAAGGTGTTGGCTTGACCCAAAGTCTTGGCTTGACCCAACAAAGTCTTGGCTTGACTCAATGAGGTCTTGGATTGACCCAATGTCTTGGTTTGACCCAGCTATGCCTTGGCTTGACCCAACGAGGTCTTGGACGAGGCAAAGGTTTTGGCTTGACCCGATGATATCTTGGCTTGACCCAACCATGCCTTGGCTTGACCAAACGTGTTGGTTTGACCCAACAAGGTCTTGGATTGACCCAATCATGTCTTGGCTTCACCCAAGGTCTTAGTTTGACCCAGCAATGCCTTGGCTTGACCCAATGAGGTCTTGGCTTGACCCATTGAGGTGTTGGCTTGACCCAAAGTCTTGGCTTGACCCAACAACCTCTTGGTTCAACCCAATGGCTTGGCTTGACCCAACTGTGTCTTGACTTGACCCAATGGCTTGGCTTGACCCAACTGTGTCTTCCCTTGGCCCAAAGAGGTCTTGGCTTGACCCAAAGTCTTTCCTTGACCCAACCGTGTTTTGGCTTGACCCAAAGCCTTGGTTTGACTCTACAACCCCTTGGTTCAACCCAATGGCTTGGCTTGACCCAACCTTGCCTTGCCTTGGCCCAATGAGGTCTTGGCTGAACCCAATGTCTTGGCTTGACCCATTGAGGTGTTGGCTTGACCCAAAGTCTTGACTCTACAACCTCTTGGTTCAACCCAATGTCTTGACTTGACCCAACCGTGTCTTCCCTTGGCCCAAAGAGGTCTTGGCTTGACCCAAAGTCTTTCCTTGAGCCATTGAGGTGTTGGCTTGACCCAAAGTCTTGGTTTGACCCAACAACCCCTTGGTTCAACCCAATGGCTTGGCTTGACCCAAACATGTCTTGACTTGACCCAAAGTCTTTCCTTGACCCAACCGTGTTTTGGCTTGACCCAAAGCCTTGGTTTGACTCTACAACCTCTTGATTCAACCCAATGGCTTGGCTTGACCCAACCTTGCCTTGCCTTGGCCCAATGAGGTCTTGGCTGAACCCAAAGTCTTTCCTTGACCCATTGAAGTGTTGGCTTGACCCAAAGCCTTGGTTTGACCCAAAAACCGCCTGGTTCAACCCAATGGCTTGACTTGGCCCAATGTCTTGGCTTGACCCAACAACCTCTTGGTTCAACCCAATGTCTTGGCTTGACCCAACCGTGTCTTCCCTTGGCCCAAAGAGGTCTTGGCTTGACCCGAAGTCTTTCCTTGAGCCATTGAGGTGTTGGCTTGATCCAAAGTCTTGGTTTGACCCAACAACCCCTTGGTCCATCCCAAAGTCTTGGCTTGCCCAACCATGTCTTGACTTGACCCAACCATGTTTTGGCTTGACCCAAAGCCTTGGTCCGACTCTACAATCCCTTGTCCATCCCAATGGCTTGGCTTGACCCCAACCTTGTCTTGACTTGGCCAATGAGCTCTTGGCTTGACCCAATGTCTTGCCTTGACCCATTGAGGTCTTGGCTTGAACCCAACAACCTCTTGGTCCAACCCAATGGCTTGGCTTGACCCAACCTTGTCTTGACTTGACCCAACAATGTCTTGACTTGGCCTAAAGAGGTCTTGGCTGAACCCAATGGCTTGGCTTGACCCATTGAGGTCTTGGCTTGACCCAAAGCCTTGGTTTGACTCTACAACCTCTTGGTTGACTCTACAACTTCTTGGTTCAACTCAATGGCTTGACTTGATCCAACAATGTCTTGACTTGGCCCATAAAGGTCTTGGCCGAACCCAATGGCTTGGCTTGACCCAACCTTGTCTTTCCTTGACCCATTGAGGTGTTGGCTTGACCAAAGCCTTGGTTTGACCCAACAACCTCTTGGTCCAACCCAATGTCTTGGCTTGGCCCAACGATGTTTTGACTTGACCCAAAGAGGTCCTGGCCAAACCCAATGGCTTGGCTTGACTCAACCATTTCTTTACTTGACCCAACCGTGTCTTGGCTCGACCCAACGAGATCTCCACCTGCTCCTGACATCTGACCTCGACCCAACATTTTGGTTTGACCCAAAACCACTCTGGCTTGAACAAAAATCTCCATGGTTTGACCCAAAACCTCCTCGGCTTGACCCAAAACCTTGACATGACCCAAAATCTCCATGGTTCGACCCAAAACCTCTTCGGCTTGACCCAAAACCTTGACATGACCCAAAATCTCCATGGTTTGACCCAAAACCTCCTCGGCTTGACCCAAAACCTTGACATGACCCAAAATCTCCATGGTTCGACCCAAAACCTCTTCGGCTTGACCCAAAACCTTGACATGACCCAAAATCTCCATGGTTTGACCCAAAACCTCCTCGGCTTGACCCAAAACCTTGACATGACCCAAAATCTCCATGGTTTGACCCAAAACCTCTTCGGCTTGACCCAAGACCTTGGCTTGACCCAAAACCTCCTTGGCCTTGACCCAGAATCTCCATGGTTTGACCCAAAACCTCCTCGGCTTGACCCAAGACCTTGGCTTAACCCAAAACCTTGGTCTGACCCCAAACCTCCTTGATTTGACCCAAAACCAGCTCATTTTGCCCCAAAATGTCCTTGGCTTAACCCAAAACCTCCTTGGCTTGACCCACAAACCTTCTCAGCTTGACCCAAAACCATCTCAGTTTGACCCAAAATCTCCTTGGTTTGACCCAAAACCATCTCAGCTTGACCCAAAACCTTGGGTTGACCCAAAATCTCCCTTTTTTGCCCCAAAATTGCCTTGTTTGCCCCAAAATGTCCTTGGTAGACCCAAAACCTCCTTGGCTTGACCCAAAACCAGCTCATTTTGCCCCAAAACGTCCTTGGCTTAACCCAAAACCTCCCTGGTTGACCCAAAACCTTGGGTTGACCCAAAATCTCCTCAATTTGACCCCAAACCTCCTCTATTTGACCCAAAACCTCCTCATTTTGCCCCAAAACCTCCCTGGTTGACCCAAAACCTTGGGTTGACCCAAAATCTCCTCAATTTGACCCCAAATCCCCTCATTTTGACCCAAAACGTCCTTCGCTTGACCCAAAACCTCATTGGCATGACCCAAACCCTTGGGATGACCCAAAATCTCCTTGATTTGACCCAAAACCATCCTTGGCTGACCCCAAACCTTGGGATGACCCAAAACCTCCTCCTTTTGCCCAAAACAGTCCCTGGCAGACCCCAAACCCATGGCTTGACCCAAAATCTCCTCGTTTTGACCCAACCATCCTTGGCTGACCCAAAACCTTGGCTTGACCCAAAATCTCCTCAATTTGACCCAAAACCTCCTGGTTTTGCCCCAAAACCCTTGGCTTGACCCAAAACCTCCTCAATTTGCCCAAAACCTCCTTGTTTTGCCCCAAAAGCGCCTTGGTTGACCCAAAAACTCCTTGGCTTGACCCAAAACCTTGAGTTGACCCAAAATCTCCTCGTTTTCACCCAAAACCTCCTCATTTTGCCCCAAACCATCCTGGCTGATCCCAAACCCTTGTTTTGCCCCAAAACCTCCTGGTTGACCCAAAACCTTCTTGGCATGACCCCAAACCCTTGGGTTGACCCAAAATCTCCTCGTTTTGACCCAAAACCATCCTTGGTTGACCCCAAACATCGATGTGACCCAAAATCTCCTGGATTTGCCCCAAAGGTGCTGAGCAACTTCTCCATCGAGGCCGTGTCCAGCGAGGACGTCCCGACCGTGTTCCGCTTCATCCTCATGCCCGAGAGGTCGCCGCTGCTGACCTTCCGTGCCCTGGAGTGACCACTGGTCACTGCTGACCTTCCGTGTCCTGGAGTGACCACTGGTCACTCACTGACCCTTCCGTGTCCTGGAGTGACCACTGGTCACTGCTGACCTTCCGTGCCCTGGAGTGACCACTGGTCACTCACTGACCTTCCGTGTCCTGGAGTGACCACTGGTCACTCACTGACCTTCCGTGTCCTGGAGTGACCACTGGTCACTGCTGACCTTCCGTGTCCTGGAGTGACCACTGGTCACTGCTGACCTTCCGTGCCCTAAAGTGACCACTGGTCACTGCTGACCTTCCGTGTCCTGGAGTGACCACTGGTCACTCACTGACCTTCCGTGTCCTGGAGTGACCACTGGTCACTCACTGACCTTCCGTGCCCTGGAGTGACCACTGGTCACTGCTGACCTTCCGTGTCCTGGAGTGACCACTGGTCACTGCTGACCTTCCGTGCCCTGGAGTGACCACTGGTCACTGCTGACCTTCCGTGCCCTGGAGTGACCACTGGGCCCACTGCTGCTGACCTTCCGTGCCCTGGAGTGACCACTGGTCACTGCTGACCTTCCGTGCCCCTGGAGTGACCACTGGTCACTCACTGACCTTCCGTGCCCTGGAGTGACCACTGGTCACTGCTGACCTTCCGTGCCCTGGAGTGACCACTGGTCACTCACTGACCTTCCGTGTCCTGGAGTGACCACTGGTCACTCACTGACCTTCCGTGTCCTGGAGTGACCACTGGTCACTGCTGACCTTCCGTGTCCTGGAGTGACCACTGGTCACTGCTGACCTTCCGTGCCCTAAAGTGACCACTGGTCACTGCTGACCTTCCGTGTCCTGGAGTGACCACTGGTCACTCACTGACCTTCCGTGTCCTGGAGTGACCACTGGTCACTCACTGACCTTCCGTGCCCTGGAGTGACCACTGGTCACTGCTGACCTTCCGTGTCCTGGAGTGACCACTGGTCACTGCTGACCTTCCGTGCCCTGGAGTGACCACTGGTCACTGCTGACCTTCCGTGCCTGGAGTGACCACTGGTCACTGCTGACCTTCCGTGCCCTGGAGTGACCACTGGTCACTCACTGACCTTCCGTGCCCTGGAGTGACCACTGGTCACTCACTGACCTTTCCGTGCCCTGGAGTGACCACTGGTCACTCACTGACCTTCCGTGTCCTGGAGTGACCACTGGTCACTGCTGACCTTCCGTGTCCTGGAGTGACCACTGGTCACTGCTGACCTTCCGTGTCCTGGAGTGACCACTGGTCACTCACTGACCTTCCGTGCCCTGGAGTGACCACTGGTCACTCACTGACCTTCCGTGTCCTGGAGTGACCACTGGTCACTCACTGACCTTCCGTGCCCTGGAGTGACCACTGGTCACTGCTGACCTTCCGTGTCCTGGAGTGACCACTGGTCACTGCTGACCTTCCGTGTCCTGGAGTGACCACTGGTCACTCACTGACCTTCCGTGCCCTGGAGTGACCACTGGTCACTGCTGACCTTCCGTGTCCTGGAGTGACCACTGGTCACTCACTGACCTTCCGTGTCCTGGAGTGACCACTGGTCACTGCTGACCTTCCGTGTCCTGGAGTGACCACTGGTCACTGCTGACCTTCCGTGTCCTGGAGTGACCACTGGTCACTCACTGACCTTCCGTGTCCTGGAGTGACCACTGGTCACTGCTGACCTTCCGTGTCCTGGAGTGACCACTGGTCACTCACTGACCTTCCGTGTCCTGGAGTGACCACTGGTCACTCACTGACCTTCCGTGTCCTGGAGTGACCACTGGTCACTGCTGACCTTCCGTGCCCTGGAGTGACCACTGGTCACTGCTGACCTTCCGTGTCCTGGAGTGACCACTGGTCACTGCTGACCTTCCGTGCCCTGGAGTGACCACTGGTCACTGCTGACCTTCCGTGTCCTGGAGTGACCACTGGTCACTGCTGACCTTCCGTGCCACTGGAGTGACCACTTGGTCACTGCTGACCTTCCGTGCCCTGGAGTGACCACTGGTCACTGCTGACCTTCCGTGCCCTGGAGTGACCACTGGTCACTGCTGACCTTCCGTGCCCTGGAGTGACCACTGGTCACTCACTGACCTTCCGTGTCCTGGAGTGACCACTGGTCACTGCTGACCTTCCGTGTCCTGGAGTGACCACTGGTCACTGCTGACCTTCCGTGTCCTGGAGTGACCACTGGTCACTGCTGACCTTCCGTGTCCTGGAGTGACCACTGGTCACTGCTGACCTTCCGTGCCCTGGAGTGACCACTGGTCACTCAGAGGTCACTCAGTGGTCACTCGGTGGTCACTCACTGGTCACTCATTGGTCACTCAGTGGTCACTAAGTGGTCACTCAGTGGTCAGTGGTCACTCAGTGGTCACTCAGTGGTCACTCTGTGGTCCACTCTGTCGTCACTCAGTGGTCAGTGGTCACTCAGTGGTCACTCAGTGGTCCACTCAGTGGTCACTCACTGGTCACTCAGGGGTCACTCAGGGGTCACTCAGGGGTCACTCAGTGGTCACTCAGGGGTCACTCAGTGGTCACTCATTGGTCCACTCAGTGGTCACTCACTGGTCACTCATTGGTCACTCAGTGGTCACTCGGTGGTCACTCACTGGTCACTCATTGGTCACTCAGTGGTCACTAAGTGGTCACTCAGTGGTCAGTGGTCACTCAGTGGTCACTCAGTGGTCACTCTGTGGTCACTCTGTCGTCACTCAGTGGTCAGTGGTCACTCAGTGGTCACTCAGTGGGTCACTCAGTGGTCACTCACTGGTCACTCAGGGGTCACTCAGGGGTCACTCAGTGGTCACTCAGTGGTCACTAAGTGGTCACTCAGTGGTCAGTGGTCACTCAGTGGTCACTCAGTGGTCACTCTGTGGTCACTCTGTCGTCACTCAGTGGTCAGTGGTCACTCAGTGGTCACTCAGTGGTCACTCAGGGGTCACTCACTGGTCACTCAGGGGTCACTCAGGGGTCACTCAGGGGTCACTCAGTGGTCACTCACTGGTCACTCAGTGGTCACTCAGTGGTCACTCACTGGTCACTCCTGGTCACTCACTGGTCACTTAGTGGTCACTCAGGGGTCACTCACTGGTCACTCACTGGTCACTCAGTGGTCACTCAGTGGTCACTCAGGGGTCCACTCAGTGGTCAGTGGTCCCTCAGGGGTCACTCAGTGGTCAGTGGTCACTCAGGGGTCACTCTGTGGTCACTCAGTGGTCAGTGGTCACTCAGGGTCACTGGTCACTCACTGGTCACTCTGTGGTCACTCACTGGTCACTCTGTGGTCACTCCCTGGTCACTGGGGGGGTCCAGCCGGGTTGGGGGCGGGGCCGGACCCCGCACCCCCACCCCGACCTTCGGCACCTGCTATGCAAATCACATGCAAATGATATGCAAACCACATGTAAATGAGATGCAAATGAGATGTAAATGACGTGCAAATAAACTCCCGTTGCAGCGCGGCGCTGGCTCAGCTCAGGGGGGGTGGGGGGCTCCTTCCGCACCCCCGCGACCCCCAAAAACCCCCCAAAACCCCCAAAGACCCCCAAAAAATCCCCCCAAAAATTCCCATCAAACCCCCCAAAAATCCCCCCAAAAATTCCCTAAAAATCCCCAAATTTCACCCAAAAATTCCCTCAAAATCCCCAAAAATCCTCCAAAAAATTCCCTAAAAATCCCAAAAAATCCTCAAAAAAAATCCCTAAAAATTCCCAAAAATTCACCCAAAAATTCCCTAAAAATCCCCAAAAATTCTCTGAAAAAAATCTAAAAATACACAAAAATTTTCCGAAAAATTGCTTAAAATCTAAAAAATACACAAAAATTTTCCGAAAAATTGCTTAAAAATCCCAAAACCCCCCAAAGACCCCCCAAAAACCTCCCCAAAGATACCCCAAAAATTCCCATAAACCCCCCAAAAAATCCCCCAAAATTTCCCTAAAAACGCCCCCCAAATTCTCCCAAAAACTGCCCCCAAAACCTCCCCTTAAAAACCCCCAAAGACCGCCCAAAACCCCCCAAAATTCCCTAAAATTCTCCCAAAATTCCCTAAAAATCCCCCAAAATTCTCTCAAATATTCCCAAAATTTCTCCAAAAATTCCTTAAAAATCCCCAAGAAACCCTCCAAAGACCCCCCAAAAATTCCTCCAAGGACCCCCCAAAATTTCCCTAAAAATCCCCAAAAATCCACCCAAAAATTCCCTAAAAATCCCCAAAAATCCTCCGAAAAATGCCCTAAAAATCCCCAAAAATTCTCTGAAAAAAATCCCTAAAAATCCCCAAATTCCTCTAAAAATCCCCAAAGATTCTCTCAAAAATTCCCTCAAAATCCCCAAATCCTCCAAAAAATTCCCTAAAAGTCCCCAAAAATTCTCCGAAAAATTGCCTGAAAATCCCCAAAGATCCCCAAAAAACTCCCAAAGACACCCCAAAATTCCCATAAACCACCCAAAAAATCCCCCAAAATTCCCTAAAAATCCCCCAAAATTCTCCTAAAAATTGCCTAAAAATCCCCAAAAATTCCCCAAAAACCTCCCCTTAAAACCCCCCCTTAAAACCTCCCCCAAAGCTGCCCCCAAAACTCCTAAACCCCCCAAAGACCCCACAAAAATTCCTCTAAACCCCCAAAAATTCCCATCAAAGCCCCCCAAAATCCCTCCAAAATTCCCTAAAAATCCCAAAAAATTCTCCAAAAAATTCCCCAAAAAAATCCCCGAAAATCCATCCAAAAATTCCCTAAAAATCCCAAAAAATTCACACCAAAAATTCCCTAAAAATCCCAAAAAATTCACCCAAAAATTCCCTAAAAATCACAAAAAAATTCACCCAAAAATTCCCTAAAAATAAAAAAAATTCGCTAAAATCCCCAAAAATTCACCCAAAAATTCCGTAAAAATCCCCAAAAATTCACCCAAAATTTCCCTAAAAATCCCAAAAAATTCGCCCAAAAACTCCCGAAAATTCCCCAAAAACTGCCCCCACAAAGCCCCCAAAAGCTCCCCCCAAAACTCCTAAAAACCTCCCCAAAGACCCCCAAAAATCCCCCAAAAATTCCCTAAAAATCCCCCTAAAATACCCTAAAATTCCCCAAAAATCCCCTAAAAATCTCCAAAAACTCCCACCAAAGCCCCCAAAAGCTCCCCCAAAATACTCCTAAAAATCCCCCAAAGCCCCCCAAAAATTCCTCCAAAGACACCCCAAAAAATCCCCCCAAATTCCCTAAAAATCCCCAAAAATTCTCCGAAAACTTTCCTAAAAATCCCCAAAAATCGTCCCGAAAAAAATCCCTAAAAATCCCCAAAAATTCTCCGAAAAATTCCCTAAAAATTCCTTAAAAACTCCCCAAAATTCCCAAAAATCCTCCCCTTAAACCTCCCAAAAGCTCCCCAAAAAAACTCCTGAACCCCCCAAAGACCCCCCAAAAATTCCTCCAAAGACCCCAAAAAATTTCGTAAAAATCCCCCAAAATTCTCCCAAAAATTCCCTAAAAATCCCAAAAAATTCTCCCAAAAATTCCCTAAAAATCCCCCAAAATTCTCCCAAAAATTCCCTAAAAATCCCAAAAAATTCTCCCAAAAATTCCCCTAAAAATCCCCCAAAATTCTCCCAAAAATTCCCTAAAAATACCAAAAAATTCTCCCAAAAATTCCCTAAAAATCCCCAAAAAACCCCCCAAAGACCCCCCAAATTCCTCCAAAGACCCCCAAAAATCCCCCAAAAATTCCCTAAAAATCCCAAAAAATTCCCCAAAACCCTCCAAAAATTCCCATAAACTCCCTAAATACTCCCCCAAAATTTCCCCAAAGACCCCAAAAACCCTCCCCAAAATCCCCTAAAAACCCCCGAAGACCCCCCAAAACTCGCCTCAAAACCCCCAAAAAACCCAAAATGACCCCAAAACCGCCCAAAAATTCCCCAAAATCCCGCCAAGACCCCTCCAAAATCCCCCAAAAAACCCAAAATCACTCCCAAAGACCCCAAAATCCCCCAAATCCTCCCCAAAATCCCCCAAATCCCCCCCAAATCCACCCCAAATTTCCCTCAAATCCCCCAAAGACCCCCAATTTTCCCCCCAAATTCTCCCAAATCCCCCCCAAATCCCCCCAAAGACCCCCAAATCCACCCCAAATCCCCCCAAATTTCCCCCAAATCCCCCCAAAACCCCTCAAATCCCCCCAAATTCCCCCAAATTCCCCTCAAATCCCCCAAATTCCCCCAAAGACCCCCAAATCCACCCCAAATTTCCCAAATTTCCCCCAAATTCCCCCAATTTCCCTCAAATCCCTCCCCAAATTCCCCCAAAAAACCTCTCAAATCCCCTCGAATTCCCCCAAAATCTCCCCAAATCCCCCCAAATCCCCCCCAAATTTCCCAAAATCCCCCAAATTCCCCCAATCCACCCCAAATTCACCCAAATTTCCCTCAAGTCTCCTCAAATCCCCCAAATCTGGCCCAAATCCCCCCAAAATCCCCCCAAATCCCTCAAATCCCCCCAAATTCCCCCAAATTCCCCTCAAATCCCCCAAAGACCCCCAAATCCACCCCAAATTTCCCAAATCCCCCCCAAATCCCCCCAAATGTCCTCAAAATTCTCCCAAAACTCAAAATCCCCCAAATTCCCCCAAAAACCTCTCAACCCCCCCAAATTTCACCAAATCCCCCCAATCTCCCCCAAATTCCCCCAAATTCCCCCCAAATTCCCCTCAAACTCCCCAAATCCCCCCAAAGACCCCCCAAATTTACCCCAAATTTCTCCAAATCCCCCCCCAAAAATCCCCCAAATCTCCCCAAATTTCTCCAAAATCTCACAAAATCTGCCCCAAATCACCCTCAAAATCCCCCAAATCCCCCTCAAATCCCCCTCAAATCCCCCTCAAATTCCCCTCAAATCCCCCCAAATCCCCAAATTTCCCAATTTCCCCCTAAATTTCCCCAATTTTCCCCAAATCCCCCCAAATTTCCCAATTCCCCCCAAACCCCGCCCATCCACCAGCCACGCCCCCTCTCCCCTTTCCCCCCCTCCCATTGGCCACCCCCCCACCCTCCTCCCCTTCCCACTGCCCCGCCCCCTTTATCCCCTCCCTCCCTTCCCATTGGCCTCCTGCCCCGCCCGTCCCCGCGCTCCCCGCTCCCCATTGGCGGCGCGGCGTGGGCGGGGCGTTGCCGGGGTTACAAAGGGCGGGCGCGGCCGGGCCGGGCGCAGATGGGCGAGCGCGGGGGCAGCGCGGGGGCCGCGGGCCCGGGCGGCGGCGGCGGAGCGCCCGGCCCCGCCGGCGGCAACGGGGGGCCCCGCCGGCGCCGGGGGGCTCCCCACAAGCCCGAGCCCGCCTCCGCGCACGGCGACGGCGCCGACGAGCTCGCCGGGGACTTGAGGTAACGGGGCCCGGCGCGGGAAAGCGGAGCCCGCCCTCAGGGAGGGAGCGGCGGCCGTGAGGGGGCGGCTCGGCCTCAGGGCGGGAGGGGTCACGGGGAGAGCCCCGAGGGGTGGGGGACAAGGGACCCCCTGAAGGTGGGCTTGGGACCCTCAGGGAACCCCTTAGGGACCCTCAGGACTCCCCCTCAGGGTGGGAGGGGACCCTCAGGGACCCCCCTCAGGTGGGCTTGGGACCCTCAGGGACTCTCAGGGACCCCCTCAGGGTGGGTTTTGGGACCCTCAGGGACCCCCCTCAGGTTGAGAGGGGGAAACTCGGGACCCCCCCTCAGGTGGGCTTGGGACCCTCAGGGACCCTCCTTAGTTCTTGAGGGGACACTGGAGACCCTCAGGGACCCCCCCTCAGCTCGGCCTGGGACCTTCAGGGACCCTCGGGGACCCCCCTCAGTGGGGCTTGGGACCCTCAGGGAACCCCCTCAGGTTGGGAGGGGACACTCAGGACCCCTCTCAGTTGGGCTTGGGACACTGGGGGACCCTCAGGGACCCCCCTCAGGTTTTGAGGGGACAGTTAGGGACCCCCCTCAGGGTGGGAGAGGACACTCAGAACCCTCAGGGACCCCCCTCAGGTTTTGAGGGGACACTCGGGACCCCCCCTCAGGTGGCTCTGGGACACTCAGGACCCTCAGGGACCCCCCTCAGGTTTTGAGGGGACCCTCAGGGATCCCCTGAGGGCGGGAGGGGGACACTCAGGATCCTCAGGGACCCCCCCTCAGGTGGGCTTCTGACCCTCAGGGACCCTCAGGGAACCCCCTCAGAGTGGGAGGGGACCTCAAGGACCCCCTCAGGGTGGGCTTGGGACCCTCAGGGACCCCCTCAGAGTGGGAGGGGACACTCGGGACCCCCCTCAGGGTGGGCTTGGGACCCTCAGGCACCCCCCCTCAAGTTTTGAGGGGACACTGGGGATCCCCCGTCAGGTGGCCCTGGGACACTGGGGACCCTCAGGGACCCCCCCTCATCTTGGGACCGGTCACTTGGGACTCCCCCTCATTTTGGGGACACTCGGGACCCTCCCTCAGCTGGGACCGGGACCCCCCCAGGGACACTCGGGGACCCCTCCCCATGTGTTGGGACCCCCTTTGGGGACACTGGCGACCCCCCAGGACCCCCGGCCCTGTCCCTCCCTTTTCCTGGTTGTCCCCTGTCCCCCCCCAGTGTCCCCTGTCCCCCTTTTTCCTGGGTGTCCCCTGTCCCCCCAGTGTCCCCTGTCCCCCCGGTGTCCCCAGGGGTCTCGGTGCCCCCTGTCCCCCCTTTTCTGGGTGTCCCTGTCCCACCCCAGTGTCCCCTGTCCCCCCTTTTCTGGGTGTCCCTGAGCCGCCCCAGTGTCCCCTGTCCCCCCTTTTCTGGGTGTCCCCAGGGGTCCCGGTGTCCCCAGTGTCCCCCCGGTGTCCCCTATCCCCCCTTTCTTGGGTGTCCCCAGGGGTCTCGGTGCCCCCTGTCCCCCCTTTTCTGGGTGTCCCTGTCCCACCCCAGTGTCCCCTGTCCCCTCCTTTTTCTGGGTGTCCCCTGTCCCCCCTTTCCTGGGTGTCCCCTGTCCCCCCAGTGTCCCCTGCCCCCCTTTTCCTGGTGTCCCCTGTCCCCCCGGTGTCCCCAGGGGTCCTGGTGTCCCCTGTCCCCCCTTTTCAGGGTGTCCCTGTCCCCCCTTTTCCTGGGTGTCCCGTGCACCCCCGCTGTCCCCGGGGTGCCGTGCCCCGTGTCCCCATGTCCCCTGTCCCCCCCTTTCCCCGGTGTCCCTGGGGTGCCGTGCCCCGTGTCCCCGTGTCCCTCCCCCCGGTGCCCCCTGTCCCGTGCCCGCTCCGTGTCCCCGGGGCGATGTCCCAACCCTGCCCCGCCACTCCCGGTTGCGACACCGCCGGCACCGGTGCGGGGCGGCCGCGTCCCCGCCGTGCCAGCCCCGGGCCGGGCCGTCTCCGTGTCACCCCCGTGTCCCATCCGTGTCACCGCCGTGTCCCCTCTGTGTCCCATCCGTGCCACTCCCGTGTCCCCTCTGTGTCCCATCTGTGTCACCCCCGTGTCCCATCCGTGTCCCATCCGCGTCCCCCGCCGTGCCAGCCCCGGGCCGAGCCGTCTCCGTGTCACCGCCGTGTGCCCGTGTCCCATCCGTGTCCCCCCCGTGTCCCCTCTGTGTCCCATCCGTGTCACCCGCCGTGTCCCATCCGTGTCCCCTCTGTGTCCCATCCGTGTCCCCCCCGTGTCCCTCCGTGTTCCCCCGTGTCCCCCCGTGTCCCATCCGCGTCCCCGCCGTGCCAGCCCCGGGCCGGGCCGTCTCCGTGTCACCGCCGTGTCCCATCCGTGTCCCCTCTGTGTCCCATCCGTGTCCCCCCCGTGTCCCTCCGTGTCCCCCGTGTCCCATCCGCGTCCCCGCCGTGCCAGCCCCGGGCCGGGCCGTCTCCGTGTCCCCTCTGTGTCCCATCCGTGTCACCCCCGTGTCCCCCCCGCGTCCCTCCGTGTTCCCCCGTGTCCCTCCGTGTCACCCCCGTGTCCCATCCGCGTCCCCGCCGTGCCAGCCCCGGGCCGGCCGTCTCCGTGTCACCGCCGTGTCCCCTCTGTGTCCCATCCGTGTCCCCCCCCGTGTCCCCTCTGTGTCCCATCCGTGTCACCGCCGTGTCCCCGCCGTGTCCCCCCCGTGCCACCACCGTGTCCCATCCGTGTCCCTGTGTCCCTCCCTGCCACCACCGTGTCCCATCTGTGTCCCCCCGTGTCCCTGTGTCCCATCCGTGTCCCCGCCGTGCCACCCCGGGCCGTCTCCGTGTCACTGCCATGTCCCTGTGTACCCCCCGTGCCACCCCGTGTCACCCCCGTGTCCCTGTGTCCCCCCCCGTGTCACATCCGTGTCCCCCCGTGTCGCTGTGTGTCCCCCCGCCACCATCGTGTCACCGCCGTGTCCCATCCGTGTCCCTCCGTGTCACCCCGTGTCCCTGTGTCCCCCCCGTGTCCCATCCGTGTCCCCCCGTGTCGCTGTGTCCCCCCCGTGTCCCCCCCGTGTCCCATCCATGTCCCCCCGTGTCGCTGTGTCCCCCCCATGTCACCCCCATGACCCATCCGTGTCCCCCCTCCCCGTGTCCCCCCCGTGTCCCATCCGTGTCCCCCCGTGTCGCTGTGTCCCCCCATGACCCATCCGTGTCCCCCTCCCCGGGGCTCCTGACCCCTCCTCGGGGTTTGGGGGGACCCTTTTGGGGGGCGGGGGGTCCCTCTGTCCTCTGCCCCAGGTTTGGGGTCCCCAGGGGGGTCCCTCTGTCCCTTGTCCCTGGTTTGGGGTCCCCAGGGGGGTCCCACTGTCCCCTGTCCCTGGTTTGG
This sequence comes from Passer domesticus, assembly GCF_036417665.1. Lineage (NCBI taxonomy): Eukaryota > Metazoa > Chordata > Aves > Passeriformes > Passeridae > Passer > Passer domesticus. Next base: position 27,181 of record NW_026989976.1, on the reverse strand, counting down.
GGTGCCCAAGGGGTCCCTCTGTCCCCTGTCCTCGGTTTGGGGTCCCAAGGGGTCCCACTGTCCCCTGCCCCTGGTTTGGGGTCCCCAGGGGGTCCCTCTGTCCCCTTGTCCCTGGTTTGGGGTCCCCAGGGGGTCCCTCTGTCCCCTGTCCCTGGTTTGGGGTCCCCAGGGGGTCCCTCTGTCCCCTGCCCCTGGTTTGGGGTCCCCAGGGGGGTCCCTCTGTCCCCTGCCCCTGGTTTGGGGTCCCCAGGGGGGTCCCACTGTCCCCTGTCCCTGGTTTGGGGTCCCCAAAGGGATCAAGCCCTAGTGGCCCAGACAGGAGCCCCAAATCCCTCTCAGGGCCACCCAAACCCCTCAGGGCCACCCCAAACCTGCTCAGTGTCACCCCAAACCCCCTCAGTGTCACCCCAAACCTGCTCAGTGCCACCCCAAAATCCCCTCAGGGCCACCCCAAACCTGCTCAGTGTCCCCCCAAACCTACTCAGTGTCACCCCAAACTCCCCCAGTGTCACCCCAAACCCCTCAGGGCCACCCCAAACCTGCTCAGTGTCACCCCAAACCCCTCAGGGCCACCCCAAACCTGCTCAGGGCCACCCCAAACCTGTTCAGTGTCACCCCAAACCCCCTCAGGGCCACCCCAAACCTGCTCAGTGTCACCCCAAACCCTTCAGGGCCACCCCAAACCCACTCAGGGCCACCCCAAACCTGATCAGAGCCACCCAAATCTGCTCAGTGCCACCCCAAACCCTTCAGGGCCACCCCAAACCTGCTTAGGGCCACCCCAAACCTGCTCAGTGTCACCCCAAAGTCCCCCAGGGTCACCCCAAACCTGCTCAGTGTCACCCCAAAGTCCCCAGGGCCACCCCAAACCTGCTCAGTGTCACCCCAAAGTCCCCAGGGCCACCCCAAACCTGCTCAGTGTCACCCCAAACCCCCCAGGGACCCCAAACCTGCTCAGTGCCACCCCAAACCTCCCCAGAGCCACCCAAAGTCCCCAGAGCCACCCCAAAGTCCCAGGGCCACCCCAAACCTGCTCAGTGTCACCCAAAGTCCCCAGGGCCACCCCAAACCTGCTCAGGGCCACCCCAACCTGCTCAGTGTCACCCCAAACCCCCCAGGGTCACCCCAAACCTGCTCAGTGCCACCCCAAACCTCCCCAGAGCCACCCCAAAGTCCACAAAGGCCACCCTAAATCCCCAGGGCCACCCCAAACCTGCTCAGTGTCACCCTAAACCTGCTCAGTGTCACCCCAAACACCCCCAGGGCCACCCCAAACCTGCTCAGTGTCACCCCAAACCTGCTCAGTGTCACCCCAAACACCCCCCAGGGCCACCCCAAACCTGCTCAGTGTCACCCCAAACCTGCTCAGTGCCACCCAAACCCACCGAGGGCCACCCCAAACCTGCTCAGTGTCACCCCAAACCTGCTTAGGGCCACCCTGAACCCCTCAGGGCCACCCCAGACCTGCTCAGTGTCACTCCAAAGGCCACCCCCAAACCCCCTCAGTGCCACCCCAAACCCACCGAGGGCCACCCCAAACCTGCTCAGTGTCACCCCAAACCTGCTTAGGGCCACCCTGAACCCCTCAGGGCACCCCAGACCTGCTCAGTGTCACTCCAAAGGCCACCCCAAACCCCCTCAGTGCCACCCCAAACCCACCGAGGGCCACCCCAACCTGCTCAGTGTCACCCCAAACCCTTCAGGGCCACCCCAAACCTGCTCAGTGTCACTCCAAAGGCCACCCCAAACCTCCCCAGGGCCACCCTAAATCCCTAGGGCCACCCAAACCTCCTCAGTGTCACTCCAAAGGCCACCCCAAACCCCTTAGGGCCACCCCAAACCCACTCAAGGCCACCCCAAAGTCCCCAAAGGCCACCCTAAATCCCCAGTGTCACCCCAAACCTGCTCAGTGTCACCCCAAACCTGCCCAGGGCCACCCAAACCCTCTCAGGGCCACCCCAAACCTGCTCAGTGTCACCCCAAGGCCACCCCAAGGTCCCCAGGGCCACCCCAAAGTCCCCAGGGCCACCCCACACTGGGTCAGGGGTGTCCCTGGTGTCCCCCCCGCCCCCCCCGGGCTGTCCCTGACCCCTGCCCCCCCCCAATCAGCCCCTAATTAGCGCTAATTACCCCTGATCACCCCGTATCTTATCGGGGGGGAGGGGACTCTGGACCCGGACGTGGCACTGCCACCGCCCTGTCCCTTCCCGTGCCACCTTTGTCACTCCTGTGTCACCTTTGTCACTCCTGTGTCACCTGTGCCACTCCTGTGTCACCGCTGTCACCCCCCGCGGTGTCCCCAAGCCTTGGGGTCCCCTCTGGGTGTCCCCAGGGGGGTCCTGTCCCTGTGTGTCCCCTCCTGTGTCACTGTCCCCTCCTGTGCCACCTTTGTCACTCCTGTGTCACCTGTGTCACTCCTGTGTCACCCCTGTCACCCCCCCCGGGGTGTCCCCAGGCTTTGGGGTCCCCTCTGGGTGTCCCCAGGGGGGTCCTGGCCCTGTGTGTCTCCTCCTGTGTCACCTGTGCCACTCCTCTGTCACCTCTGTCCCCTCCTGTGTCACCTCTGTCCCCTCTTGTGTCACGTTTGTCACTCCTGTGTCACCTTTGTCCCTCCTGTGTCACCTGTGTCACTCCTGGGTCACATGTGTCACTCTTGTGTCACCTGTGCTATTCTTGTGCCACCTTTGTCATTGTGCCACCTTTGTCACTCCTGTGCCACCTGTGTCACTTTTGTGTCACCCCTGTCCCTCCTGTGTCACCTCTGTCCCCTCCTGTGCCACCTGTGCCACTCCTGGGTCACCTCTGTCCCCTCCTGTGTCACCTGTGCCACTCCTGTGTCACCCCTGTCCCCTCCTGTGCCACTCCTGTGTCACCTGTGCCACTCCTGTGTCACCTCTGTCCCCTCCTGTGCCACTCCTGTGTCACCTCTGCCACTCCCGGGTCACCCCTGTCCCCTCCTGTGTCACCTCTGCCACTCCTGTGTCACCCCTGTCCCCTCCTGTGCCACTCCTGTGTCACCTGTGCCACTCCTGTGTCACCTCTGTCCCCTCCTGTGCCATTCCTGTGTCACCTCTGTCCCCTCCTGTGCCACCCCTGTCACCCCCCGGGGATGTCCCCAAGCCTTGGTGACACCCCTGTGCGTCCCCCAGCCCTGGGAGGGTTTGGGGTGTCCCGGGGGGGCTGTCCCCGTGTGTCCCCTTCCTGTGTCCCCTCTGCCATTCCTGTGTCCCCTCCTGTCCCCCTGTGTCACCATCCCCTGGTGTCCCCCCTGTCCCCCAGTGTCCCAGCGTGTCCCCTGGTGTCCCCAGCATGTCCCCAGCATGTCCCCCCATGTCCCCCCATGTCCCCATCATGTCCGCTGGTGTCCCCAGGTGCCACAAGGTGTCCCTGTTGTCCCAGCGTGTCCCCATGTCCCCCCTGTCCCCATTGTCCCCTGGTGTCCCCGTGGTGTCCCAGTGTGTCCCCCCTGTCCCCATTGTCCCCCCGGTGTCCCCATTGTCCCCACGTGTCCCCCCGGTGTCCCCAGGTGCCACAAGGTGTCCCAGTGTGTCCCCATTGTCCCCTCTGTGTCCCCCATTGTCCCCCCATTGTCCCCTGGTGTCCCCCCATGTCCCCACTGTCCTCTGTCCTCATTGTCCCCCCATTGTCCCCATGTGTCCCCATGTGTCCCCATTGTCCCCTGGTGTCCCCGTGGTGTCCCAGTGTGTCCCCCGTGTCCCCATTGTCCCCGGTGTCCCCCCATGTCCCCATCATGTCCCCCTGGTGTCCCCAGGTGCCACAAGGTGTCCCTGGTGTCCGTGTTGTCCCCTGGTGTCCCCCTGGTGTCCCAGTGTGTCCCCTGTGTCCCCGTTGTCCCCCATTGTCCCCATGTGTCCCCACGTGTCCCCCTGGTGTCCCCAGGTGCCACAAGGTGTCCCAGCATGTCCCCATGTGTCCCCTGGTGTCCCCCCATGTCCCCACATGTCCCCACTGTCCCCGTTGTCCCCTGGTGTCCCCCTGGTGTCCCCCCTGGTGTCCCAGTGTGTCCCCTGTGTCCCCTGGTGTCCCCCCATGTCCCCACATGTCCCCACTGTCCCCGTTGTCCCCGTTGTCCCTGTTGTCCCCTGGTGTCCCAGTGTGTCCCCACATGTCCCCATGTCCCCCCAGTGTCCCCATGTCCTCTATTGTCCCCCCCCCATGTCCCCCCACTGTCCCTGTGTCCCCAGGTGTCCCCGTGGTGTCCCCACATGTCCCCACTGTCCCCATGTCCCCCCGGTGTCCCCGGTATCCCCATTGTCCCCACATGTCCCCATGTCCCCGGGTGCCACAAGGTGTCCCCCTGGTGTCCCCGGTGTCCCCATGGTGTCCCCATCATGTCCCCCCGGTGTCTGCAGGTGCCACAAGGTGTCCCCGTTGTCCCAGCGTGTCCCCCCGGTGTCCCCATTGTCCCCACATGTCCTCGGTGTCCCCAGGTGCCACAAGGTGTCCCAGTGTGTCCCCACATGTCCCCATGTCCCCATTGTCCCCCCATGTCCCCACATGTCCCCTGTCCGCAGGTGCCAGAAGGTGTCCCTGTTGTCCCCATGTCCCCTCTGTGTCCCCCATTGTCCCCCCATGTCCCCACTGTCCCCTGGTGTCCCCACTGTCCTCTGTCCTCATTGTCCCCCCATGTCCCCACTGTCCCCATGTCCCCCCCGGTGTCCCTGGTATCCCCATTGTCCCCACATGTCCCCATGTCCCCGGGTGCCACAAGGTGTCCCCCGTTGTCCCCGTGTGTCCCCACGTGTCCCCGGTGTCCACAGGTGCCACAGGGTGTCCCCATGTCCCCTCGCTGTCCCCCCGGTGTCCCCATGTCCCCACGTGTCCCCGGTGTCCGCAGGTGCCACAAGGTGTCCCAGTGTGTCCCCCATGTCCCCTCACTGTCCCCTGTCCCCATGTCCCCATGTCCCCACGTGTCCCCATGTCCCCTCACTGTCCCCATGTCCCCCCGTGTCCCCATGTCCCCCCGTGTCCCCATGTCCCCCCGTGTCCCCATGTCCCCACGTGTCCCCCCGGTGTCCCCAGGTGCCACAGGGTGTCCCAGTGTGTCCCCATGTCCCCCCATGTCCCCATGTCCCCACGTGTCCCCCCGGTGTCCCCAGGTGCCACAGGGTGTCCCAGTGTGTCCCCATGTCCCCCCATGTCCCCATGTCCCCACGTGTCCCCCCGGTGTCCCCAGGTGCCACAGGGTGTCCCAGTGTGTCCCCCATGTCCCCACGTGTCCCCCCATGTCCCCATGTCCCCTCGCTGTCCCCCCATTGTCCCCACGTGTCCCCCCCGGTGTCCCCCCATGTCCCCATGTCCCCACGTGTCCCCCCCGTGTCCCCATTGTCCCCATGTCCCCCCGGTGTCCCCAGGTGCCACAGGGTGCAGGAGTCCCTGCTGAGCTCGGCCAGCGGCTACAGCAACTACCGGGGCGTGCTCAACTGGTGCGTCGTCATGCTGGTGAGTCACCGCACACAGCCCCCGCTGGCGCGACAGAGAGCCGCTGTCGCCACAGTAACCTGATATCGCGATAGAGAGCCGCTATCGCGACAGTAACCTGATATCGTGATAGTAACCAGCTACTGCGACAGAGAGCCGTGTCGCGATAGAACCCCCGATATCGCGACAGAGAGCCGCTATCGTGACAGTAACCTGCTATCGCGATAGAGAGCCCGTGTCGCAATAGAGAGCCCGTGTCACGATAGTAACCTGATATCGCGATAGTAACCTGGTATTGCGATAGAGAGCCGTGTCGTGATAGAGAGCCCGTGTCGCGATAGTAACCTGGTATCGCGACAGAGAGCCCGTGTCGCGATAGAGAGCCCGTGTCGTGATAGAGAGCCCGTGTCGTGATAGAGAGCCGTGTCGCAATAGAGAGCCCGTGTCACGATAGAGAGCCCGTGTCGCGACAGTAACCTGGTATCGCCATAGTGCCCTGGTATCACGATAGAGAGCCCCACTATCGCGATAGAGAGCCCGTGTCGCGATAGAGAGCCCGTGTCGCGATAGAGAGCCCGTGTCGCGATAGAGAGCCCGTGTCGCGACAGTAACCTGGTATCGCCACAGAGCCCCATATCGCGACAGAGAGCCCGATATCACGATAGTAACCTGGTATCGCGATAGTAACCTGGTATCGCGATAGAGAGCCGTGTCGCAACAGAGAGCCCGTGTCGCGACAGTAACCTGGTATCGCCATAGTGCCCTGGTATCATGATAGAGAGCCCCACTATCGCGATAGAGAGCCCAATATCGCGACAGTAACCTGGTATCACGATAGAGCCCTGTGTCGCGACAGAGAGCCCCACTATGGCAATAGTGCCCCCGATATCGCGATAGTAACCTGGTATCATGATAGTAACCTGGTATTGCGATAGAGAGCCGTGTTGTGATAGAGAGCCCAATATCGCGACAGTAACCTGGTATCACGACAGAGCCCTGTGTCGCAGCAGAGAGCCACTATGGCAATAGTGCCCCCGATATCGCGACAGTAACCTAGTATCGCGATAGAGAGCCGTGTCGCGATAGAGAGCCCGTGTCGCGATAGTAACCTGGTATCGCCGTAGTGCCCTGGTATCACGATAGAGAGCCCCACTATCGCGATAGAGAGCCTGTGTCGCGATAGTAACCTGGTATCACGATAGAGAGCCGTGTCGCGATAGAGAGCCACTATGGCAATAGTGCCCCCGATATCGCGATAGTAACCTGGTATTGCGATAGAGAGCCGTGTCGCGATAGAGAGCCCGGTATCGCGATAGTAACCTGCTATTGTGACAGAGAGCCGTGTCGCAACAGAGAGCCTGTGTTGCGACAGTAACCTGGTATCACGATAGAGCCCTGTGTCACGACAGAGAGCCCGGTATCGCGATAGTAACCTGGTATTGTGACAGAGAGCCCGTGTCGCGACAGAGAGCCCGTGTCGCGACAGTAACCTGATATCGCCATAGTGCCCTGGTATCACGATAGAGAGCCCCACTATCGCGATAGAGAGCCTGTGTCGCGATAGTAACCTGATATCGCCATAGTGCCCTGGTATCACGATAGAGAGCCCCACTATCGCGATAGAGAGCCTGTGTCGCGATAGTAACCTGGTATCACAACAGAGCCCCATATCGCGACAGAGAGCCCGGTATCGCGATAGTAACCTGCTATTGCGATAGTAACCTGGTATTGCGATAGAGAGCCCCCACTATCGCGATAGAGAGCCCGTGTCGCGATAGTAACCTGGTATCACGATAGAGAGCCGTGTTGTGATAGAGAGCCACTATGGCAATAGTGCCCCCGATATCGCGATAGTAACCTGTATTGCGATAGAGAGCCGTGTCACGATAGAGAGCCCCCACTATCGCGATAGTAACCTGATATTGCGATAGTAACCTGGTATCACGATAGAGCCCTGTGTCGCGATAGAGAGCCCGTGTCGCGATAGTAACCTGATATCGCCATAGTGCCCTGGTATCACGATAGAGAGCCCCCGCTATCACGACAGAGAGCCTGTGTCGCGACAGTAACCTGGTATCACGGCAGAGAGCCATGTCGCGATAGAGAGCCACTATGGCAATAGTGCCCCTGATATCGCGATAGTAACCTGGTATTGCGACAGAGAGCCCATGTCGCAATAGAGAGCCGAATATCGCGACAGTAACTTGGTATCGCCATAGTGCCCTGGTATCATGATAGAGAGACCCCACTATCGCGATAGGGAGCCCAATATCGCGATAGTAACCTGCTATCACGATAGAGCCCTGTGTCGCGATAGAGAGCCCGTGTCACGACAGTAACCTGGTATCACCATAGTGCCCTGGTATCACGATAGAGAGCCCCTGCTATCGCGATAGAGAGCCCAATATCGCGATAGTAACCTGCTATCACGATAGAGCCCCGTATCGCGACAGAGAGCCCGTGTCACAACAGTAACCTGGTATCACCATAGTGCCCTGGTATCACGATAGAGAGCCCCACTATCGCGATAGAGAGCCCAATATCGCGATAGTAACCTGCTATCACGATAGAGCCCCGTATCGCGACAGAGAGCCCGGTATCGCGATAGTAACCTGGTATCGTGATAGAGCCCCATGTCACCATAGAGAGCCCGCTATCGCGATAGTAACCTGGTGTCACGATAGAGCCCCGTGTCACCATAGAGAGCCCACTATCGCGATAGTAACCTGGTGTCACGACAGAGCCCCACGTTGTGATAGAGCCCTGTGTTGCCATAGTAACCTGCTATCACGATAGAGCCCCGTGTCGCGACAGAGCCCCGTGTCGTGATAGAGCCGTGATGTCGTGACAGTGCCCTCATGTCCCACAGTCCCCCCATGTCCCGACAGCCCCCCCCATATCGCGATATTCCCCCGGGTCCCGCCGGCCCCGCCCAGCGCGCGCCGCTCTCCGCTGGGGGGGCGTGGCCGCGGTGACGTCACGGGGGGGCGGGGCCGAGCCCGCGGTGCTGTCGCGATAGTGGGGGGGGTGGGGACAGGGTGACAGCGACACGGGGGGGGGGGGGGGGACACCGGGGGGACAGTGGGGGGGACATTGAGGGACACTGGGGGGACACTGGGGGACAGTGGGGACACTGGGGGGACATTGGGGTGGCACTGGGGACACTGGGTGACACTGAGGTGACATTGGGGACACTGGAGGGACATTGGGGTGGCACTGGGGACACTGGGGGACATTGAGGGGACATTGGGGACACTGGAGGGACATTGGGGTGGCACTGGGGACACTGGGGGACATTGAGGGGACATTGGGGACACTGGAGGGACATTGGGGACACTGGGGGGACATTGGGGACACTGGAGGGACATTGGGGACACTGGGGGGACATTGGGGACACTGAGGTGACATTGGGGACACTGGGGGGACATTGGGGTGGCACTGGGGACACTGGGGGACATTGAGGGGACATTGGGGACACTGGGGGGACATTGGGGTGGCACTGGGGACACTGGGGACATTGAGGGGACATTGAGGGACACTGAGGTGACATTGGGGACACTGGGGGGACATTGAGGGGACATTGAGGACACTGGAGGGACATTGGGGTGGCACTGGGGACATTGGGGGACATTGGGGTGGCCCTGAGGTGACACTGAGGTGACACCGAGGTCCCCCTCGCTGTCCCCAAGGGGTGCCCAGAGCCCCCTGGTGACTCTGGGTGACACTGGGTGACACTGGGGGGACACTGGGTGACACTGGGTGACACTGGGGGACACTGGGGGGACACTGAGGTGACACTGGGTGACACTGGGGTGACACTGGGGGGACACTGGGTGACACTGGGGGACACTGGGGGACACTGGGTGACACTGGGGGACACTGGGGGGACACTGAGGTGACACTGGGTGACACTGGGGTGACACTGGGGGGACACTGGGTGACACTGGGTGACACTGGGTGACACTGGGTGACACTGAGGTGACACTGGGGTGGCACTGGGGGACACTGGGGGACACTGGGGGACATTGGGGGGACACTGAGGTGACACTGGGGTGACACTGGGGTGACACTGGGTGACACTGGGGGACACTGGGTGACACTGAGGTGACACTGAGGTGACACTGGGGGACACTGAGGTGACACTGGGGTGGCACTGGGGGGACACTGGGTGACACTGGGTGACACTGGGGGACACTGGGGGGACACTGAGGTGACACTGGGTGACACTGGGGTGGCACTGGGTGACACTGAGGTGACACTGGGTGACACTGGGGGGACACTGAGGTGACACTGGGTGACACTGGGGTGGCACTGGGGGGACACTGGGTGACACTGGGTGACACTGGGGGACATTGGGGGGACACTGAGGTGACACTGGGGTGGCACTGGGGGACACTGGGGGACACTGGGGGACATTGGGGGGACACTGAGGTGACACTGGGGTGACACTGGGGTGACACTGGGTGACACTGGGGGACACTGGGTGACACTGAGGTGACACTGAGGTGACACTGGGGGACACTGAGGTGACACTGGGGTGGCACTGGGGGGACACTGGGTGACACTGGGTGACACTGGGGGACACTGGGGGGACACTGAGGTGACACTGGGTGACACTGGGGTGGCACTGGGTGACACTGAGGTGACACTGGGTGACACTGGGGGGACACTGAGGTGACACTGGGTGACACTGGGGTGGCACTGGGGGGACACTGGGTGACACTGAGGTGACACTGGGGACACTGAGGTGACACTGGGTGACACTGGGGTGACACTGGGGTGACACTGGGGGGACACTGGGTGACACTGGGGGGACACTGAGGTGACACTGGGTGACACTGGGTGACACTGGGTGACACTGGGGTGGCACTGGGGGGACACTGGGTGACACTGAGGTGACACTGGGGGACACTGGGTGACACTGGGGTGACACTGGGGGACACTGGGGTGACACTGAGGTGACACTGGGTGACACTGGGGTGACACTGGGGTGACACTGGGGGGACACTGGGGACACTGAGGTGACACTGGGGGGACACTGAGGTGACACTGGGTGACACTGAGGTGACACTGGGGGACACTGGGGGGACACTGGGTGACACTGGGGTGACACTGGGGGACATTGGGGGGACACTGAGGTGACACTGGGTGACACTGGGGGGACACTGGGTGACACTGAGGTGACACTGGGTGACACTGGGTGACACTGAGGTGACACTGGGGGACACTGGGTGACACTGGGGTGACACTGAGGTGACACTGGGGTGACACTGGGTGACACTGGGTGACACTGGGTGACACTGGGGTGACACTGGGTGACACTGGGGTGACACTGGGGTGACACTGGGGACACTGGGTGACACTGGGGTGACACTGAGGTGACACTGGGTGACACTGGGGTGACACTGGGGTGACACTGGGGACACTGGGTGACACTGGGGGGACACTGGGGTGACACTGGGGGGACACTGAGGTGACACTGGGTGACACTGGGGTGACACTGGGTGACACTGGGGGACATTGGGGGGACACTGGGGTGACACTGAGGTGACACTGGGGACACTGGGGGGACACTGGGGGACACTGGGTGACACTGGGGTGGCACTGGGGGACACTGGGTGACACTGGGGTGACACTGGGGTGACACTGAGGTGACACTGGGGACACTGGGTGACACTGGGTGACACTGGGGTGACACTGGGGTGACACTGGGGGACACTGGGGGGACTTTTGTGGGGGACATTGGGGGGACACTGGGGACACTGGGGTGACACTGAGGTGACACTGGGGACACTGGGTGACACTGAGGTGACACTGGGTGACACTGGGGTGACACTGGGGGGACACTGAGGTGACACTGGGGGGACACTGGGTGACACTGGGTGACACTGGGTGACACTGGGGGGACACTGAGGTGACACTGGGGGGACACTGAGGTGACACTGGGTGACACTGGGGTGACACTGGGTGACACTGGGGGACATTGGGGGGACACTGAGGTGACACTGGGTGACACTGGGTGACACTGAGGTGACACTGGGGGACACTGGGTGACACTGGGGTGACACTGAGGTGACACTGGGGTGACACTGGGTGACACTGGGTGACACTGGGTGACACTGGGGTGACACTGGGGTGACACTGGGGGACACTGGGTGACACTGAGGTGACACTGAGGTGACACTGGGGTGACACTGGGTGACACTGGGTGACACTGGGGTGACACTGGGGTGACACTGGGGGACACTGGGTGACACTGGGGTGACACTGAGGTGACACTGAGGTGACACTGGGGTGACACTGGGTGACACTGGGTGACACTGGGGTGACACTGGGGTGACACTGGGGGACACTGGGTGACACTGAGGTGACACTGAGGTGACACTGGGTGACACTGAGGTGACACTGGGGGACACTGGGTGACACTGGGTGACACTGAGGTGACACTGAGGTGACACTGGGGGACACTGGGTGACACTGGGGTGACACTGAGGTGACACTGGGGACACTGGGTGACACTGGGTGACACTGGGGTGACACTGGGGACACTGGGTGACACTGGGTGACACTGGGGTGACACTGAGGTGACACTGGGTGACACTGGGGTGACACTGGGTGACACTGGGGTGACACTGGGTGACACTGGGGACACTGGGTGACACTGAGGTGACACTGGGTGACACTGGGGTGACACTGGGGTGACACTGAGGTGACACTGGGGACACTGGGTGACACTGAGGTGACACTGGGTGACACTGGGGTGACACTGGGGACACTGGGTGACACTGGGTGACACTGGGGTGACACTGAGGTGACACTGGGGACACTGGGTGACACTGGGGGACACTGGGTGACACTGGGTGACACTGGGGTGACACTGGGGACACTGGGTGACACTGGGTGACACTGGGGTGACACTGAGGTGACACTGGGGACACTGGGTGACACTGGGGGACACTGGGTGACACTGGGGTGACACTGGGGGACACTGGGGGACACTGGGGGGACTTTTGTGGGGGACATTGGGTGACACTGGGGTGACACTGGGGGACACTGAGGTGACACTGGGGACACTGGGTGACACTGAGGTGACACTGGGGACACTGGGTGACACTGAGGTGACACTGGGTGACACTGGGGTGACACTGGGGGGACACTGGGTGACACTGAGGTGACACTGGGGGGCACTGGGGACACTGAGGTGACACTGGGTGACACTGGGGTGGCACTGGGGGGACACTGGGTGACACTGGGGGGACACTGAGGTGACACTGGGTGACACTGAGGTGACACTGAGGTGACACTGGGTGACACTGGGTGACACTGGGGGGACACTGAGGTGACACTGGGGGGACACTGAGGTGACACTGGGGGACACTGGGTGACACTGGGGTGACACTGAGGTGACACTGGGGACACTGGGTGACACTGGGGGACACTGGGTGACACTGGGGGGACTTTTGTGGGGGACATTGGGGGGACACTGGGGACACTGGGGTGACACTGAGGTGACACTGGGGACACTGGGTGACACTGAGGTGACACTGAGGTGACACTGGGGACACTGGGTGACACTGAGGTGACACTGAGGTGACACTGGGGACACTGGGTGACACTGAGGTGACACTGGGGACACTGGGTGACACTGAGGTGACACTGAGGTGACACTGGGGGGACACTGAGGTGACACTGGGTGACACTGGGGTGACACTGAGGTGACACTGGGGTGACACTGAGGTGACACTGGGTGACACTGGGGTGACACTGAGGTGACACTGGGTGACACTGGGTGACACTGGGGGGACACTGAGGTGACACTGGGTGACACTGGGTGACACTGGGGGGACACTGAGGTGACACTGGGGGGACACTGAGGTGACACTGGGGTGACACTGAGGTGACACTGGGTGACACTGGGGGGACACTGAGGTGACACTGGGGTGACACTGAGGTGACACTGGGGACACTGGGTGACACTGAGGTGACACTGGGGACACTGGGTGACACTGGGGGGACACTGAGGTGACACTGGGGTGACACTGAGGTGACACTGGGGACACTGGGTGACACTGAGGTGACACTGGGGACACTGGGTGACACTGAGGTGACACTGAGGTGACACTGGGGGGACACTGAGGTGACACTGGGGTGACACTGAGGTGACACTGGGGTGACACTGAGGTGACACTGGGTGACACTGGGGTGACACTGAGGTGACACTGGGTGACACTGGGTGACACTGGGGGGACACTGAGGTGACACTGGGTGACACTGGGTGACACTGGGGGGACACTGAGGTGACACTGGGGGGACACTGAGGTGACACTGGGGTGACACTGAGGTGACACTGGGGTGGCACTGGGGGACACTGGGTGACACTGGGGGGACTTTTGTGGGGGACATTGGGGGGACACTGGGGACACTGGGGTGACACTGAGGTGACACTGGGTGACACTGGGTGACACTGAGGTGACACTGGGGACACTGGGTGACACTGAGGTGACACTGGGGTGGCACTGGGGGACACTGGGTGACACTGGGGTGACACTGGGGTGACACTGAGGTGACACTGGGGACACTGGGTGACACTGGGTGACACTGGGGTGACACTGGGGTGACACTGGGGGACACTGGGGGACACTGGGGGGACTTTTGTGGGGGACATTGGGGGGACACTGGGGACACTGGGGTGACACTGAGGTGACACTGGGGACACTGGGTGACACTGAGGTGACACTGGGTGACACTGGGGTGACACTGGGGGGACACTGAGGTGACACTGGGTGACACTGAGGTGACACTGGGTGACACTGGGGTGACACTGGGGTGACACTGAGGTGACACTGGGGGGACACTGAGGTGACACTGGGTGACACTGGGGTGACACTGGGGGACACTGGGTGACACTGGGTGACACTGAGGTGACACTGGGGGACACTGGGTGACACTGAGGTGACACTGGGTGACACTGAGGTGACACTGGGTGACACTGGGGTGACACTGGGGGACACTGGGTGACACTGGGTGACACTGAGGTGACACTGGGGGACACTGGGTGACACTGGGGTGACACTGAGGTGACACTGGGGACACTGGGTGACACTGGGTGACACTGGGGTGACACTGGGGTGACACTGGGGGACACTGGGTGACACTGAGGTGACACTGAGGTGACACTGGGTGACACTGAGGTGACACTGGGGGACACTGGGTGACACTGGGGTGACACTGGGGGACACTGGGGGACACTGGGGGGACTTTTGTGGGGGACATTGGGGGGACACTGAGGTGACACTGGGGACACTGGGTGACACTGAGGTGACACTGAGGTGACACTGGGTGACACTGGGGTGACACTGGGGGGACACTGGGTGACACTGAGGTGACACTGGGGGGCACTGGGGACACTGAGGTGACACTGGGTGACACTGGGGTGACACTGGGGGGACACTGAGGTGACACTGGGTGACACTGGGGTGACACTGGGGGGACACTGGGTGACACTGGGTGACACTGAGGTGACACTGGGTGACACTGGGGGGACACTGGGTGACACTGGGGGGACACTGGGTGACACTGGGTGACACTGAGGTGACACTGGGGGGCACTGGGGACACTGAGGTGACACTGGGGACACTGGGGACACTGAGGTGACACTGAGGTGACACTGAGGTGACACTGGGGGGCACTGGGGACACTGAGGTGACACTGGGGACACTGGGGACACTGAGGTGACACTGAGGTGACACTGAGGTGACACTGGGGGGCACTGGGGACACTGAGGTGACACTGGGGACACTGGGGACACTGAGGTGACACTGAGGTGACACTGGGGGACACTGGGGGGACTTTTGTGGGGGACATTGGGGGGACACTGGGGACACTGGGGTGACACTGAGGTGACACTGGGGGACACTGGGGGACACGGGTGACACTGGGGGACATTGGAGTGGCACTGGGGGACATTAGGGGACATTGAGGGGACACTGGGGGACAGTGGGGTGACACTGAGGGACACTGACACTGTCCCCAAGGGGTGCGGAGCCCCAGGGTGGCACCGTGGGGACACTGGGGTGGCACTGGGGGGCATCGAGGTAGCACTGTGGTGGCACTGGGGACACTGAGGGACATCAGGGGACATTGGGGACACTGTCCCTGTCCTCAGGGTGTGCCCAGAGCCCCCTGGTGACACTGAGGTGGCACTGGGGTGACACTGGGGTCACTGTCCCCATCCCCAAGGGGGTTCAGAGTCCCCTGGTGACACTGGGGTGACACTGAGGTGGCACTGAGGTGACATCAGGGTCCCCGTCCCCGTCCCCAAGGGGTGCCCAGAGTCCCCAAGGTGACACCAAGGTGACACCAAGGTGACACTGATGTCCCCATCCCTGTCCCCAGGGGGTGCCCAGAGCCCCCAAGGTGACACTGGGGACACTGAGGTGACACTGAGGTGACACTGAGGTGACACTGAGGTGGCACCGGGGTCCCCCTCTCTGTCCCTGCGGTGTCACCGAGCTCCTGTCCCCCTGTGCTGGCCCTTGTCACCTCTGCCACCACCCGGTGCCACCACCCGGTGACACCACCCCAGTGCCACCACCCAGTGCCACCACCCGGTGACACAACAGCCCCGGGTGGTGGCACCGGCCTGGGGTGGCTCCGGGGGGTTGGTGACACCTGTGTGCCCTCAGTGTCACCCCAGTGTCACCCCAGTGTCCCCAGTGTCCCCTCATTGTCCCCACTGTCCCCTCAGTGTCCCCTCAGTGTCCCCACTGTCCTCGCTGTGCCCTCAATGTCCCAAATGTCCCCTCACTGTCCCTGTGTCCCCATGTCCCCTCAGTGTCCCCAATGTCCTCCATGTCCCCACTGTCCCCGTGTCCCCATGTCCCCTCAGTGTCCCCTCAGTGTCCCCTCAGTGTCCCCTCAGTGTCCCCTGATGTCCCCGTGTCCCCAATGTCCCTGCTGTCCCCTGCTGTCCCCTGATGTCCCCTCACTGTCCCCCGCTGTCCCCTGATGTCCCCTGATGTCCCCGTGTCCCCTCACTGTCCCCTCACTGTCCCTGATGTCCCCTCACTGTCCCTGATGTCCCCTGATGTCCCCGATGTCCCCTCACTGTCCCCAATGTCCCCTGCTGTCCCCTGATGTCCCCGTGTCCCCTCAGTGTCCCCTCAGTGTCCCCAATGTCCCCTCACTGTCCCCAATGTCCCTGATGTCCCCGTGTCCCCAATGTCCCCTGATGTCCCTGTGTCCCCGCTGGCCCCTCACTGTCCCCTGCTGTCCCCTGATGTCCCCTGCTGTCCCCTGATGTCCCCGTGTCCCCTCAGTGTCCCCTCAGTGTCCCCTGCTGTCCCCTGATGTCCCCTCAGTGTCCCCGCTGTCCCCGCTGTCCCCTGATGTCCCCTGATGTCCCCAATGTCCCTGCTGTCCCCTGATGTCCCCTCACTGTCCCCTCAGGTGCTGAGCAACGCGCGGCTCTTCCTGGAGAACCTCATCAAGTGAGAGGGGACGGGACGGGGGCACTGCCACCCACGGGGGTGGCACTGGGACAGGGTGGCACTGCCACCAACGGGGGTGGCACTGTCACTGGGACAGGGTGGCACTGTCACCAACGGGGGTGGCACTGGCACCGGGACAGGAGACACTGGCACCAACGGGGGTGGCACTGTCACCAACGGGGTGGCACTGTCACTGGGACAGGGGGCACTGTCACCAGGGGTGGCACTGTCACCAACAGGGGGGTGGCACTGTCACTGGGACAGGGGGCACTGTCACCAGGGGGGTGGCACTGTCACCAACAGGGGGGTGGCACTGTCACTGGGACAGGGGGCACTGTCACCAGGGGGGTGGCACTGTCACCAACGGGGTGGCACTGTCACTGGGACAGGGTGGCACTGTCACCAGGGGTGGCACTGTCACCAACAGGGGGGTGGCACTGTCACTGGGACAGGGGGCACTGTCACCAGGGGGGTGGCACTGTCCCCAAAAGGGATTTAGGGTGGCACTGTCCCCATGGGAGGTGGCACTGTGCCCAGGGGGGTGGCACTGTCCCCAGGATGGGATTTGGGGTGGCACTGTCCCCAAGGGGGTGGCACTGTCCCCAGGACGGGATTAGGGGTGGCACTGTCCCCATGGGGGTGGCACTGTCCCCAGGGGAGTGGCACTGTCCCCATGGGGGTGGCACTGTCCCCAGGGGAGTGGCACTGTCCCCAGGACGGGATTTAGGGGTGGCACTGTCCCCATGGGGGTGGCACTGTCCCCAGGGTATTTTGGGAGTGGCACTGTCCCCAGTGTCAGTGTGTCACTGTCCCCAGGGGGGTGGCACTGTCCCCAGGACGGGATTAGGGGTGGCACTGTCCCCAGGGGAGTGGCACTGTCCCCAGGGCAGGATTTGGGGTGGCACTGTCCCCAGCAGGGGGGTGGCACTGTCACCAAGAGGAATTAGGGGTGGCACTGTCACCACCATGGGGGTGTTCGGGGGTGGCACTGTCCCCAAAGGGAGTTTAGGACTGGCACTGTCCCCAGGGGGTGGCACTGTCCCCAGGACAGGATTTGGGGTGGCACTGTCCCCAAGGGGTGGCACTGTCCCCAGGCAGGTTCAGGGGTGGCACTGTCCCCGGGATGGGATTTGGAGTGGCACTGTCACCAAAGGAGGAGTGGCACTGTCCTTAGGGCAGGATTAGGGGTGGCACTGTCCCCAAAGTGGGTTTGGGTGTGGCACTGTCCCCAAGGGGTGGCACTGTCCCCAGTGTCAGTGTGTCACTGTCCTCGGTGTCGGTGTGGCACTGTCCCCAGGGGGTGGCACTGTCCCCAGGCAGGTTCAGGGGTGGCACTGTCCCCGGGATGGGATTTGGAGTGGCACTGTCACCAAAGGAGGAGTGGCACTGTCCTTAGGGCAGGATTAGGGGTGGCACTGTCCCCAAAGTGGGTTTGGGTGTGGCACTGTCCCCAAGGGGTGGCACTGTCCCCAGTGTCAGTGTGTCACTGTCCTCGGTGTCGGTGTGGCACTGTCCCCAGGGGGTGGCACTGTCCCCAGGCAGGTTCAGGGGTGGCCCTGTCCCCAAGGGGTGGCACTGTCCCCAGGCAGGTTCAGGGGTGGCACTGTCCCCAGGGCAGGATTTGGGGTGGCACTGTCCCCAGTGGGTGGGTGGCACTGTCCCCAAGAGGAATTAGGGCTGGCACTGTCACCAACATGGGGGGATTTGGGGTGGCACTGTCCCCAAGGCTGAGTGGCACTGTCCCCAGTGTCAGTGTGGCACTGTCCCCAAGGGGGTTAGGGGTGGCACTGTCCCCAGGGCAGGATGTGGGGTGGCACTGTCCCCAAGGGGGTGGCACTGTCCCCAGGAGGGTGGCACTGTCCCCAAAGGGGTGGCACTGTCCCCAGGGCAGGATGTGGGGTGGCACTGTCCCCAGGGGTGGCACTGTCCCCAGGGGGGTGGCACTGTCCCCAAAGGGGTGGCACTGTCCCCAGGGCAGGATGTGGGGTGGCACTGTCCCCAGGGGTGGCACTGTCCCCAAAGGGGTGGCACTGTCCCCAGGGCAGGATGTGGGGTGGCACTGTCCCCAAGGGGGTGGCACTGTCCCCAGGGGGTGGCACTGTCCCCAAAGGGGTGGCACTGTCCCCAGGGGGGTTAGGGGTGGCACTGTCCCCAGGGCAGGATTTGGGGTGGCACTGTCCCCAACAGGGGGGTGGCACTGTCCCCAGGGGGTGGCACTGTCCCCAAAGGGGTGGCACTGTCCCCAGGGGGGTTAGGGGTGGCACTGTCCCCAGGGCAGGATTTGGGGTGGCACTGTCCCCAACAGGGGGGTGGCACTGTCCCCAGGGGGGTTTGGGGTGTCCCAGGGATATTTTTGGGGTGTTTTTGTGATATTTTTGGGGTGTTTTTGGGGTGCTTCAGGGATATTTTTGGGATGATTTTTGGGGTTATTTTTGGGGTGGTTTTGGGTCATTTTTGGGGTGTCTTGGGGTTATTTCCCTGATATTTTGGGGCTGGTTTTGGGTGTCTCAGGGATATTTTTGGGGCTGTTTTTGGGATATTTTGGAGTGTTTTTTGGGGTTATTTTTGGGGTGCTTCAGAGATATTTTGGGGTTATTTTGGTGTGTTTTTGGGGTATTTTCAGGGGTATTTTCAGGGTGGTTTTGGAGTGTTTTTTGGGGTGTCTCGGGGATATTTGGGGGCGTTTTGGGGGATATTTTTGGGGTGGTTTTGGGGGATATTTTTGGGGTGGTTTTGGGGATATTTTTGGGGTGGTTTTGGGGTGTTTTCAGGGATATTTTTGGGGTCTCCCAGGGATATTTTTGGGGATATTTTGGGGTGTTTTTGGGGTTATTTTTGGGGTATTTTCAGGGATATTTTCAGGGTGTTTTGGGGTGTTTTTGGGGTGTTTTCAGGCTGTGCCACCCTCCCCCTCAGGTACGGCATCCTGGTGGATCCCATCCAGGTGGTCTCGCTGTTCCTCAAGGACCCCTACAGCTGGCCTGCCCCTTGTCTGGTCATTGGTACTGCACCCCAAAAATCCCAAAAAACCCCAAAAATCCCAAAAAACAAACCCCAAAAAATACTGACCAAAAACCCCAAAAAATCCTGACCAAAACCCCCAAAATCCCAAAGAAATCCTGACCCAAAACCCCCAATCTGGGATGTCCCCCCTCACAGCTGGCCTGCCCCCTGCCTGGTCATTGGTAATGCACCCCAAAAATCCCAAAAATCCCAAAAAACAAATCCCCAAAAAATACTGACAAAAAATCCTGACCAAAAACCCCAAAAACCCCAAAATCCTGACCCAAAACCCCAAAATCCTGACTCAAAAAACCCCAAATCTGGGATGTCCCCCCTCACAGCTGGCCTGCCCCCTGCCTGGTCATTGGTACTGCTCCCCAAAACCCCAAAAAAACCCAAAAAACCCAAAAATCCCAAATCCCCAAACCCCAGAAAAATCCTGACCCAAAACCCCCAAAAAACCCCAAAATCCTGACCCCAAAACCCCAAAATCCCCCAAAAAACCCCAACAAAAACCCCAAATCTGGGATATCCCCCTCACAGCTGCCTGCCCCTGCCTGGTCATTGGTAATGCACCCCAAACCCCAAAAAAACCCCAAAAATCCCAAATGCCCAAACTCCAGAAAAATCCTGACCAAAAACCTCAAAAACCCCAAAATCCTGACTAAAAAACCCCCAAATCCCCCAAAAAACCCCAACAAAACCCCCAAATCTGGGATGTCCCCCCTCACAGCTGCCTGCCCCTGCCTGGTCATTGGTAATGCACCCCAAAAACCCCAAAAAAACCCAAAAAACCCAAAAAAACAAACCCCAAAAAACCCTGACCCAAGAACCCAAAAAAAACCCCAGAAAACCCCAAAAAATCCTGACCCCAAAACCCCCCAATCTGGGATGTCCCCCTCACAGCTGCCTGCCCCTGCCTGGTCATTGGTACTGCACCCCAAACCCCAAAAATCCCAAAAAAACCTAAAAAACTCAAACCCCGAAAACCCCAAAACCCCAAACCCAAAAAAAACCTGAGAAAACCCCAAACCACAAGAAGCCCAAAAAACCCTGAAACCCTAAAAACACCAAACTGCAAACCCCAAAAACCCCAAAAAACAGCAACCCCTCAAAACCCCAAAAACTCCAAATCCCAAAAAAACCCCAAACCCAACAAAACCCAAAACCCCAAAAACCCCAGAAACACCAAAACCCCAAAAACTCCAAACCCCAAAAAACCCCAAACCTCAAAAACCCCAAAACCCCAAAAACCCCAAACCTCAAAAACCCCAAACCCCAAAACCACAAAAACCCCAAAACCCCAAAAACCCCAAACCTCAAAAACCCCAAACCCCAGAAATACCAAAACCCCAAATCCTCAAAACCCCAAAAAAAAGCCCCCAAAAACCCCCAAACCTCAAAAACCCCAAACAAACCCCAAACCCCAAAAAATTCTAAACCCCAAACAACCCCAAACCCCACCGGGGGAACCCCAAACCCCCCCCAAATCCCCCAAAACCCCCCAAAAACCCCAAAATTTGGGTTTTTCCCCCACAGCGGCCAACGGCTTCGCCGTGGCGGAGCTGGCGCTGGAGCGCCGCCTGGCGGCGGTGAGCGGCACTGCGGGCGGGGGGATTTTGGGGGGTTTGGGGGGGATTTTGGGAGGATTTAGGGAGATTTAGGGGAAGTTTGAGGGATTTAGGGGGGATTTTGGGAGATTTAGGGGGGATTTTGGGAGGATTTTGGGGGGATTTTGGGAGGATTTTGGGGGATTTGAAGGGATGTTGGGGGATTTTGGGGGATTTTTTGGGAGATTTTGGGAGGATTTAGGGGAAGTTCGAGGGATTTAGGGGGGATTTTGGGAGATTTAGGGGGGATTTGGGGAGATTTAGGGGGGATTTTGGGAGGATTTTGGGGGATTTGAAGGGATGTTGGGGGATTTGGGGGGATTTTTTGGGAGATTTTGGGAGGATTTAGGGGAAGTTCGAGGGATTTAGGGGGGATTTTGGGAGGATTTAGGGGAAGTTCGAGGGATTTAGGGGGGATTTTGGGAGATTTAGGGGAAGTTCGAGGGATTTAGGGGGGATTTTGGGAGATTTAGGGGGGATTTGGGGAGGAATTCGGGGGATTTGAAGGGATGTTGGGGGATTTTGAGGGATTTTTTGGGAGATTTTGGGAGGATTTAGGGGAAGTTCGAGGGATTTAGGGGGGATTTTGGGAGATTTAGGGGGGATTGGGGGAGATTTAGGGGGGATTGGGGGAGATTTAGGGGGGATTTTGGGGTGTTTGAGGGAGATTTGGGGAAGAATTCGGGGGATTTGAAGGGATTTTGGGGGATTTTTTGGGAGATTTTGGGAGGATTTAGGGGAAGTTCAAGGGATTTAGGGGGGATTTTGGGAGATTTAGGGGGGATTTTGGGAGATTTAGGGGGGATTGGGGGAGATTTAGGGGGGATTTTGGGGTGTTTGAGGGAGATTTGGGGAAGAATTCGGGGGATTTGAAGGGATTTTGGGGGATTTTTTGGGAGATTTTGGGAGGATTTAGGGGAAGTTCAAGGGATTTAGGGGGGATTTTGGGAGGATTTTGGGGGATTTGAAGGGATGTTGGGGGATTTGGGGGGATTTTTTGGGAGATTTTGGGAGATTTAGGGGAAGTTCGAGGGATTTAGGGGGGATTTTGGGAGATTTAGGGGGGATTTTGGGAGATTTAGGGGGGATTTTGGGGTGTTTGAGGGAGATTTGGGGAGGAATTCGGGGGATTTGAAGGGATGTTGGGGGGATTTGGGGGGATTTTTTGGGAGATTTAGGGGAAGTTCGAGGGATTTAGGGGGGATTTTGGGGAGATTTAGGGGGGATTTTGGGGTGTTTGAGGGAGATTTGGGGAGGAATTCGGGGGATTTGAAGGGATGTTGGGGGATTTTGGGGGATTTTTTGGGAGATTTTGGGAGATTTAGGGGAAGTTCGAGGGATTTAGGGGGGATTTTGGGAGATTTAGGGGGGATTTTGGGAGATTTAGGGGGGATTTTGGGGTGTTTGAGGGAGATTTGGGGAGGAATTCGGGGGATTTGGGGGGATTTTTTGGGAGATTTTGGGAGGATTTAGGGGAAGTTCGAGGGATTTAGGGGGGATTTTGGGAGGATTTTGGGGGGATTTGGGGCAGATTCAGGGAGAATTTTGGGATTTTGGGGGGATTTTGGGGATTTTGGAGGGGTTTTGGGATTTAGAGGGGGATTTTGGGAGGATTTAGGGGGATTTTGAGAGGGATTTTAGGGGGGTGGGGGGATTCAGGGAGAATTTTGGGATTTTGGGGGGATTTGTAGGGGATTTTGGGGGGATTTGGGGCAGATTTGTGGTTTTGGGGGAGATTTGCAGGATTTGGGGGATTTTAAGAGGAATTTTAGGGAGATGTAGGAGAGAATTTTGGGGTTTTGGGGGATTTGTAGGGGATTTTGGGGGCATTTGGGGCAGATTCAGGGAGAATTTTGGGGGATTTTGGAGGATTTGGGGATTTTGAGAGGGATTTTATGGGATTTGGGGAGGATTCAGGGAGAATTTTGGGATTTAGGGGGATTTTGGGGGGGGTTGGAAGGATTTATGGGGGGAATTTTGTGATTTTGGGGGATTTGTAGGGGATTTTGGGGGGATTGGGCAGATTCAGGGAGAATTTTGGGATTTTGGGGGGATTTAGGGGGATTTTGGAGGGGATTTGGGATTTAGAGGGGGATTTTGGGGGATTTAGGGGGATTTTGGAGGGGATTTGGGATTTAGAGGGGGATTTTGGGAGGATTTAGGGGGATTTTGGAGGGGTTTTAGGGGGATTTTGGGGGTTTTTTGGAAGGATTTATGGGGGGAATTTTGTGATTTTGGGGAGGATTTGGGGCAGATTCAGGGAGAATTTTGGGATTTTGGAGGATTTAGGGGGATTTCGGAGGGGTTTTAGGGGGATTTATGGGGATTTTGCAGGATTTATGGGGGATTTATGGGGATTTTAGGGGGGAATTTTGTGGGTTTTGGGGGATTTTGTGAGGCATTTTAGGGATATTTTGCAGTAGATTTTGGGGGGATTTGGGGAGTATTTGGGGGTATCTTGAAGAGTATTTGGGGGTTCCCTGGGGGTATTTCGGGAGGGATTTCAGGGTTACCTGGGGGTATTTTGGGGGTATCTGGGAAGGTATTTTGGGGGGTATTTTGGGAGGTATTTTGGGGTTACCTGTGGGTGTTTGGGGCTATTTCAGAAGGTATTTTGGGGAGTATTTCGGGAGGTGTTTGGGGGTTCCCTGGGGGTAATTTGGGAGGTATTTTGGGGAGTATTTGGGGTTGTCTTGGGGAGTATTTGGGGTTATCTGGGGGTGTTTTGAGGAGTGTTTTGGGTGGATTTTGGGACGTATTTCAGGGGTATTTCGGGAGGTATTTTGGGGTTACCTGGGGTGTTTTGGGGACTATTTTCAGAGTATTTTGGGTTATTTTGGGTGGATTTTGGGAGGTATCTGGGGGAGTATTTCAGGAGCTATTTTGGGGTTATCTGGGGGTATTTCAGGGGTATTTTGGGAGTATTTTGGGAGTATTTGAGGGGTATTTGGGGGTTATCTTGGTGAGTATTTTGAGGGTATTTTGAGTGGATTTTGGGGTTATTTCGGGGTATCTTGGGGAGTATTTTAGGGTTATCTGGGGGTGTTTTGGGTGGATTTTGGGTGGATTTTGGGAGGTGTTTTGGGTGTATTTTGGGGAGTATTTTGGGGTTATCTGGGGGTGGTTTAGGGGCATTTTGGGAGATATTTTGGGAGTATTTTGGGAGGTATTTCGGGGTTATCTGGGGTTGTTTCAAGGGTATTTTGGGGAGTATTTTGGGAGTATTTTGGGGTTATCTGGGGGTATTTTGGGAGTATTTCAGGAGGTATTTTGGGGAGTATTTTGGGAGGTGTTTGGGGGTATTTCGGAAGGTATTTGGGGGTAATCTGGGGGTATTTCAGGGGTATCTTGGGAGTATTTTGGGGTTACCTGGGGGTGTTTAGGGAGTATCTGGGAAGG
Organism: Passer domesticus; assembly: GCF_036417665.1. NCBI lineage: Eukaryota > Metazoa > Chordata > Aves > Passeriformes > Passeridae > Passer > Passer domesticus. The sequence goes on along the minus strand of NW_026989976.1, from coordinate 2,238 downwards.
TATTTTGGGGACTATTTCGGGAGGTATTTGGGGGTTATCTGTGGGTATTTTGGGGTATTTCAGGAGGTATTTCGGGGTTCCCTGGGGGTATTTTGGGGAGTATTTCAGGGTTACCTGGGGGTATTTCGGGGGTATCTTGGAAGGTATTTTGGGGGGTATTTCGGGAGGTATTTGGGGGTTATCTGTGGGTATTTTGGGAGGTATTTTGTGGAGTATTTGGGGTTGTCTTGGGGAGTATTTGGGATTATTAATTTGGGGGTGTTTTGGGGAGTGTTTTGGGTGGATTTTGGGATGTATTTCAGGAGGTATCTTGGGGAGTATTTTGGGGTTATCTGGGGGTATTTTGGGGAGTATTTTCAGGAGTATTTTGGGGTTATTTTGGGTGGATTTTGGGAGGTATCTTGGGGAGTATTTCAGGAGCTATTTTTGGGTTATCTGGGGGTATTTGAGGGGTATTTTGGGAGTATTTGAGGGGTATTTGGGGGTTATCTTGGGGAGGATTTTGGGGTTATTTCGGGGTTATCTTGGGGAGTATTTTGGGGGTATTTTGGGTAGATTTTGGGAGGTGTTTTGGGTGTATTTTGGGGAGTATTTGGGGGTTACTTGGGGGTGTTTCAAGGGTATTTCAGGGTTATCTTGGGGAGTATTTTGGGGAGTATTTTGGGGTTACCTGGGGTATTTTGGGGGTATTTCAGGAGGTATTTTGGGGAGTATTTTGGGAGGTCTTTCGGGGTATCTGGGGGTGTTTCAAGGGTATTTCGGGGTTATCTTGGGGAGTATTTTGGGGAGTATTTTGGGGAGTATTTTGGGGTTATCTGGGGGTATTTTGGGAGTATTTCAGGAGGTATTTTGGGGGGTATTTCGGGAGGTATTTGGGGGTTACCTGGGGGTGCTTGGGGCTATTTCGGAAGGTATTTTGGGAGGTATTTGGGGGTAATCTGGGGGTATTTCAGGGGTATCTTGGGGAGTATTTTGGGGTTACCTGGGGGTGTTTAGGGGGTATCTGGGAAGGTATTTTGGGGGGTATTTCGGGAGGTATTTGGGGGTTCCCTGGGGGTGTTTTTGGGAGGTATTTCAGGGTTACCTGGGGGTATTTTGGGGGTATCTTGGAAGGTATTTTGGGGACTATTTCAGGAGGTATTTCAGGGTTCCCTGGGGGTGTTTCGGGAGGGATTTCAGGGTTACCTGGGGGTAATTTGGGAGGTATTTTGTGGAGTATTTGGGGTTATCTTGGGGAGTATTTGGGGTTACCTGGGGGTGTTTTGGGGTGTCTTGGGAGGTATTTCAGGGGTATCTTGAGGAGTATTCGGGGATTATCTTGGGGTGTTTTGAGGGTATTTCAGGGGTATCTTGGGGAGTATTTGGGGGTTATCTGGGGGTATGTTGGGTTTATTTCGGGGAGTATTGTGGGTGGATTTTGGGAGGTCTTTCGGTTGTATTTTGGGGTGTTTCAAGGGTATTTTGGGGGTATCTTGGGGAGTATTTGGAAGTTATTTGGGGGTATTTTGGGGAGTATTTGGGGGTATCTTGGGAGGTATTTCGGGATTGTCTTGGGGAGTATTTTGGGAGGTATTTGTGGGTTACCTGGAGGTATTTTGGGAGGTATTTTGGGGTATTTCCGGAGGTATTTTGGGGTTACCTGGGGTGTTTGGGGCTATTTCAGAAGGTATTTTGGGGAGTATTTCGGGAGTTATTTGCGGGTTCCCTTGGGGTATTTTGGGGAGTATTTCGGGAGGTGTTTGGGGGTTACCTGGGGGTGTTTGGGGGTATCTTGGGAGGTATTTCGGGGAGTATTTCAGGAGGTATTTTGGGGTTATCTTGAGGTGTATTCGGGGATTATCTTGGGGTGTTTTGAGGGTATTTCAGGGGTATCTTGGGGAGTATTTCGGAGGTATTTTGGGGTTCCTTGAGGTATTTTGGGGACTATTTCGGGAGGTATTAGGGTGTTACCTGGGGGTATTTTGGGAGGTATTTTGGGAACTATTTCGGGAGGTATTAGGGTGTTACCTGGGGGTATTTTGGGAGGTATTTTGGGGACTATTTCGGGAGGTATTCTGGGGACTATTTCGGGAGGTATTTGGGGGTTATCCTGGGGAGTATTCGGGGATTATCTTGGGGTGTTTTGAGGGTATTTCAGGGGTATCTTGGGGAGTATTTCGGGAGGTATTTTGGGGTTCCCTTGAGGTATTTTGGGGACTATTTTGGGAGGTATTAGGGAGTTACCTGGGGGTATTTTGG
>NW_026989975.1:65000-70000 GCF_036417665.1 Passer domesticus | reverse complement strand
GCCGGCCCTTACCTCCGGCGGCCCCGGGGCAGACCTGCTGTCCCCGGCCGGAGGTCCTCGGAGCTCCGGGGGTAGACCTGTTGGCCGCGGCCCGGGCCCTTACCTCGGGGGGCCGGGCAGACCTGCTGTTCCCGGTCGGAGGTCCTCGGACCTGTTGTCCCCGGCTGGCCTTCGCCTACGGCCGCCTCGCCCGTGGGTAGACCTGCTGTCCCCGGCCGGAGGTCCTCGGCGCTCCGGGGGTAGACCTGTTGTCCCCGGCCGGCCTCGGAGCCCCGGGGGTAGACCTGTTGGCCGCGGCCGGCCCTTACCTCCGGCGGCCCCGGGGCAGACCTGTTGTCCCCGGCCGGTCTCGGAGCTCCGGGGTAGACCTGCTGTCCCCGGCTGGCCTTCGCCTACGGCCGCCTCGCCCGTGGGTAGACCTGCTGTCCCCGGTCGGAGGTCCTCGGCGCTCCGGGGGTAGACCTGTTGTCCCCGGCCGGCCTCGGAGCCCCGGGGGTAGACCTGTTAGCCGCGGCCGGCCCTTACCTCCGGCGGCCCCGGGGCAGACCTGCTGTCCCCGGCCGGAGGTCCTCGGAGCTCCGGGGGTAGACCTGTTGGCCGCGGCCCGGGCCCTTACCTCGGGGGGCCGGGCAGACCTGCTGTTCCCGGTCGGAGGTCCTCGGACCTGTTGTCCCCGGCTGGCCTTCGCCTACGGCCGCCTCGCCCGTGGGTAGACCTGCTGTCCCCGGCCGGAGGTCCTCGGCGCTCCGGGGGTAGACCTGTTGTCCCCGGCCGGCCTCGGAGCCCCGGGGGTAGACCTGTTGGCCGCGGCCGGCCCTTACCTCCGGCGGCCCCGGGGCAGACCTGCTGTCCCCGGCCGGAGGTCCTCGGAGCTCCGGGGGTAGACCTGTTGGCCGCGGCCCGGGCCCTTACCTCGGGGGGCCGGGCAGACCTGCTGTTCCCGGTCGGAGGTCCTCGGACCTGTTGTCCCCGGCTGGCCTTCGCCTACGGCCGCCTCGCCCGTGGGTAGACCTGCTGTCCCCGGCCGGAGGTCCTCGGCGCTCCGGGGGTAGACCTGTTGGCCGCGGCCGGCCTCGGAGTTCCGGGGTAGACCTGTTGTCCCCGGCTGGCCTTAGCCGACAGCCGCCTCGCCCGTGGGTAGACCTGCTGTCCCCGGTCGGCCTCCGCCCCCTGGCGGCCGAGCCCTCTGGCGTGCGCTTGGCTGAGGAGCCGTCCTCGATCGGACGCGCAGCACCCCCGCGGCCCGGGCCCGCGAGCCCGTGCGAGGCGGGCGGCCCGCACGACCGGCAGGCTCGTGCCCGCTCCAGGGGGCGCGCGCAGCGGCTCGCACGCGCCCTTTCCTCCCGAAAGCCGGGAGGCGAAGGCGGCCGACTTTCGCCGCCAGCCGGACGCACGCCCGCCCCCCCCCCCCCCACCTCCCCCCCCCCCCCCCCACCCCCCCCCCCCCCCACCCCCGCAGACAGCCTGCCCGCCTCCCGCTGCCCCGACCGAAAGGGAAGGAGAGAGCCTTTGGGCGCCGGCGGCACTGCCGCCGCCCCCGTGGCCCGAGCGACGGCGGCCCGGCTCCCGGCTCGATTGCCGCATCGCTCGCTCCCTTCGGCCGCTCTCCCCGCTGCCGTCCTGCCGCGGGCTGGGCCGGGGCCAGGGGTGAGCGGGAGGGAAGGAAGGAACGCCATCAAACCAAAAGGCTCGGCGAGAGACGAACAGAAAGTTTCCCGGAGAAAGGGACGGTGCGCTAGGCATCCCGCCACCGCCCGCCCGCCCCGCCCCGCCTCTGCAGCAGGCTCTCGCCCTGCTGGCCGAACCTCCCGGCTGCCTCGGTGTCGGCCGGCTCCTCGCCCGCCCGCCCGCCCGCCCGCCGCTGCCGCTGCCGCTGCCGCTGCCGCTGCCGCTGCCGCTGCCGCTGCCGCTGTGCAAACAGGCCGATGGGAGCCCGGGGTGGGGGGGGAGAGGGCTTGAAAAGTCTGAAGGTGGCGCCAGGGCGTCTGAGGGGGGGAGGGCGGGGCGGCCCCAACCGTCATTGGGCGGAGGCCGGGAAAGTCTGCAGGCGGCAGCAGGGAGTCTGGGGGGGAGGGGGGGTGAGGGCGGGGCGGCCCCAACCGTCATTGGGCGGAGGCGAGGAAAGTCTGCAGGCGGCAGCAGGGAGTCTGAGGGGGGCAGGGCGGGGCGGCCCCCCAACCGTCGTGGCTGGCCGGGGGGGCGGCCGCGACAGGCAGGGCAGGGACCAGGGCAGGGACCAGGGCAGGCGCGGGGACGGGGACGGGGACGGGGACGGGGAGAGAGGGCACGCGAGAGGGCGCGTGCCTATGGGCGGGGGGGGGGCGGTGTGGTGCTCTGAGAGAGCGGCATCGGGATGTGAGTGCGTGGAGCGGGTGTGTGTCCCCGTGTCTGTCTGTCGCTCTCTGTGCGGACAAGGGCCGGCGGCTTCGTGGTGCCGGCCACGGGCGCCTCGCCACCGAGCCCCCGCGGCCCCCCAGAGCCACGCCGAGTGCTGAAGACCTCTGCGGACCGTGAAAGAACCCGTCCGAAAGCGGCCGCCCGTGTGCCGGCGGCGGCTGCCCCGCCGCCGCCGCCGCCGCCGCCGCCTCCTCTCCCGGTGGGCGGGGCGGGGCGGGTCGAGCCGAGTCGCGGCGTGGGGGGGGCGGGCAGAAACCCAAGAAAAGCCAAAACCAAACCAAACAAACGACAAAAGAAAAAAACAAACAGACGGAAAAAAACAAAACAAACAAAACCCCACCAAACCAACCCCGGGGGGGGGAACCAAAACCAAACCCAACAATAAAAGCCCCCCAAAGAAACACCAAAAAAAGCCCCCACCAGCCCACCAACCGAACCACAAGCCACAAGCCCCACGCCCACTCCCCCCCCAAAAAGCCCCGAGATCTAGCATCAAACAAAAGCAAAGCAAAGCAAAGCAAAGCAAAGCAAAGCAAGGCAAGGCAAAGCAAAGGAAAAACAACAACAACAATACCAACCAGAAAACCCCCCACACACAAAACCCCCCCCCAAGAAAAAAATCCAAAAGAGAAAAAGCCCCAACCAAACAAAACCAAACAAAACCAAACAAAACCAAACCCAACCAAAAAAAAAAAAAAAAACCCCAAAAAAAAAAAAAAAAAAAAAAACAAAAACAAAAACAAAAACAACCAACAAAACCCAAAACCAAAAACCACCCCCACAACGCCCACCAAAAAAAAAAAAGCCTCCAAAAACCCCAAAACCTCGAAAATATGAATTGGTCTTAGAAATGGGGGGGGGGGGGGGGGGGGGGGGGGCGGGGAAGGGGGCTTCATTGAGTGGGACAGGGCTGATAGAGCCGTCCGGCTCCGGGGCGTTACGAGGCCGTGAGCTGCCCCCGGCTGTGCAGGCTTGGCGGGGTCAGCGAGGCGCCCGAACCCCGGGCGGCGAGCGGAGAACAACAGGTCTACCCTAGCTCTGCAAGGACACCAGGTCTACCCCCGGCTCCGGGAGGGGACACCAGGTCTACCCCGGCTTCGGGAGGGCAGCCAACAGGTCTACCCCCGGCTTCGGGAGGGGACACCAGGTCTACCCCGGCTTCGGGAGGGCAGCCAACAGGTCTACCCCGGCTTCGGGAGGGCAGCCAACAGGTCTACCCCGGCTTCGGGGAGCCAACAGGTCTACCCCGGCTCCGGGAGGGGACACCAGGTCTACCCCGGTTCCGGGAGGGCAGCCAACAGGTCTACCCCGGCTTCGGGAGGGGACACCAGGTCTACCCCGGCTTCGGGGAGCCAACAGGTCTACCCCGGCTTCGGGAGGGGACACCAGGTCTACCCCGTCTTCGGGAAGGGAGCCAACAGGTCTACCCCCGGCTTCGGGAGGGGCCACCAGGTACTACCCCGGCTTCGGGAGGGGACAACAGGTCTACCCCGGCTTCGGGAGGGGACACCAGGTCTACCCCGTCTTCGGGAAGGGAGCCAACAGGTCTACCCCCGGCTTCGGGAGGGGACACCAGGTCTACCCCGGCTTCGGGAACGGACACCAGGTCTATCCCGGCGCCGGAGAGGACGCCAGGTCTACCCCGGCTCCCCGGGAGACACCAGGTCTACCCCGGCTCCGCGCCCGCCCAGGCTCGGCGCGGTCCCCGGGCGGCGGGCGCTGACGGATGACAACAGGTCTACCTCGTTCCGAAGGGACTTGGTCACATTTCGGCCGGCGCCGGGTAGACCTGTTGTCTCAGCCGGCTCCGGAAGTTCACCAAGGGGTCGCTGTTTTCGGCCGCCTCCCGCTACGTCATGCTAGGAGGCGGCCTGCGGCGGCGCTCCTTCCCGGTCGATTTTCATCGGTCCTCTTGGAGGCGCCGGCGGCCTTGGACTTATCTGTCCGTACTATGGGAGCGAGGTGACGGGCCGCGTCCCCGCAGGCAGGGTTCTCCGCGCCTGTGTCCGATGGCGGTGGGCTGGATTGGCCGCGCGTGCCGGTGGCGCCAGGGTTGGAGAGCACGCCGCCTAACCGAGGAACGAGTCGCGTGGCTTTGTTCCCGGTTCCGTCCGTGGTTGCCCCAGCGAGGTTTGGCGCAGTGTGGAGGGCCCCGAGGGAGAGAGATGTGGTGCGACCGATCGTGGGGCGCGAGAGAGACGTGTGTGGAGCCCGAAAGGGGCCGGTCCCCGCGGAGCCGAGAGAGAAGAGACCGAGGGCGAGCCGGGGGAAAGGGGCCGGTCCCCGCGGAGCCGAGAGAGAAGAGACCGAGGGCGAGCCGGGGGAAAGGGGCCGGTCCCCGCGGAGCCGAGAGAGAAGAGACCGAGGGCGAGCCGGGGGAAAGGGGCCGGTCCCCGCGGAGCCGAGAGAGAGAGTCGAAAAGCCGTGTGAGAGCCCCTCGCTGGCCGAGGTGAGGTGGAGAAAAGCCGTGAGCGTGTCCTGCTCCGGCCCGGCCCGGTGGCGGGCGAGGCGGCGGCGCCTCGTCCCTTGTGTGTGGCTCGGCCTTAAGCCGGGGCCCCGCTCGGCGGGCGCTTTTTAATTTTTTTCTATTTTGTTTTATTTCC
>NW_026989975.1:57500-60000 GCF_036417665.1 Passer domesticus | reverse complement strand
GGAGGCGGCTCCTCCGGCCCTTCCCGCACCGGGGAGCGGGCCTTTCGCCGGCCGGCGAAATCCCGCTCTCGGGCCCAGCGGCCCCTCGCGCAGCGGAGGAACTCCAAGGGCCGAGCCCCCGGGCGTTCCGGGGCGCGTGCGCGCTCCCCTCGCGTGCGACCCGCCGCCGGGCTGGTGCGGCGGCGGCGGCGGCGGTGGCGGCTTCGGTCGTCCCGTCGCCGGCGCCGCGGCCTCCCGGCGGGGTCGGCCGAGCGTGCTCGGTGGTCGGGCCGCGTCTCCGCGCCGGCGGGGCGGCCCGAGCCGCGGTCGTCCTCTCGGGCGCAGCGCCGGGCTACTGAGGGAGACCCCGGGCCCCGAGAAGGACGCCGCGGTGGTGGCGGCAGATGTCGGGCGCGCCCCCGCCGGTGGACGCTCCCCCGAGGGCGGCAGCGGGAGAGGCACCCCGGCGGGGCCATGCAGGTCGTCTCCCTCGCCCCAGGGCCAGGTACCTAGCGCTCCGCGCCTCGGCGGGTCCCCAGGTTCCCTCGGCGTCGTCAAACGCCGCGGGGGCCGAAAGGGGCCCGCCGGGCCGGGCGGCGGTTTAAAGACTCGGGCGGCTCGGCGCGCCCCGCCGCGGCGGCGGCGGCGGTGCCGGCGGCGGCAGGCGTGCGCCGGGCGGTGGCGCGGCGCCACTGAGGGGTGGGGAGCCGCTCCCGCCGATCCCCTGCGGTGGTGTCCGTTGCCACCGGCCGCGCGCCCGCCGCCGCCGTCGTCTCCGCCGCGCGCGCGGGCGGCGGGTAACCGCGCCGCGCCGGGGAGGGGCGCCCTGCCCCCCCCTCTCTGCGGCCCGGCCTCGGCGGAGAGGCCGCGGCGCGCGGTCGTGCCGCGGGGCCGGCCGACCCGCTCCCCTCGAAACCGGGGCGATGCCGGCAGAGAGCGCGCGCTCTCTGCCTTTCCTCAGCCGCGGGGTTGCGGCCGCCGGCGCCCGCCGCGCTCTCTCCTTGGCCGCTCTCTCCTTGGCGCGGCCGTGCCTCTCCCCTCGACGGCCTTCTCCTCGAACGCACCGGCGGCGCCGTCCGCCGGACGTCCCCGGCCCGACCGCCCCCCCACCCCGTCTGGGGCGAGCGCTCGGCGGTGCCTCCGTCGGCGGAGGCCCGCGAGCGCGGGCGGCCCCGTGCCGAGCGGCGGCGTCGCCGCTCGGCGAGTGTCCCCCCCTCCCGCCCGGGGGGGCGGGGGCGGCCTGCCGGGCGGCGCCCTCCGGCGCCGTCGGCCGTCCCGGCCCGGGCCTCACCCGTCGCGTTCCCGTCGCCCTTCCCGGCCGCGTGTGGGCCGAAGGGAGGGCGTGCGGGCAGCCGCGGGGGCGCTTCCCCGCCCGGTCTCCGCGTGGGAGCGCGGCGAGCGGGCGTTGCCCCCCGGCTCGGCGCCGTACGCCTTCCGCCGGGCGCGTGCCCGGGGGAAGGGGCCCCGACGGCGCGACGCGGCTGCGGTGGGCCCGGCAGGGCGGCCGCGGCGGCGGCGGGTCCGCCGCCCGGCCGGCCTCGGGCACCCGCGGCGCCGGCTCGGGTCTCGGTGGCGTCCGCCTCCGGCACCGGCGACGGGGTGCGGCCGCCGGTCGCTGGCCTTTCCGACGGGAGCGGTTCCCGCGGGGGGCGCGCCGGCGGTGCGGTCGTCGGCGCGTGCCGTCTCGAGCGTTGCAAGGCCGCTGGGGAGAGCCGGCCGCGCCGCGGCGCGGCGCGGCGAAGGGGAGCCGGCGCGTGCGGGGGCCGACGGCCGTCGTGCCCCCGGCCGCGTGTGCGTGTGTGTCGTCCCGTGCAATCGAGGTCGGGTGGGCCGCCGTGCCCCCCGCGGTCCGTCGCGCGCCGTGCTGGCCCTCCGCGCGGAGGCCGGGCCGAGCCCGGGCGCCTGGGCCGCCTCCGAAGAACGGCACACGAGGCGGCGTCTCCCTTTGCGGGGGGAGGCGGTCGGGGGCGCGGGTCCCCCCGCCTTTTCGCCGGCCTTCGGAGCGTTCCGTGGGCCTTTTTTTTTTTTTTTCCTCCGTTTGTTTGTGCTCGTACGGTCGAAGCCAGGCCGCGCGCCCGCGCGTCCTCGGCGCAAGAGAAAGGGGCCGCTCGGCGTGAGCGGTCCCGGCCCCTCCGCGCGTGCGGGGTCGGTGCCGAAAGCCAGACAACTCTTAGCGGTGGATCACTCGGCTCGTGCGTCGATGAAGAACGCAGCTAGCTGCGAGAATTAATGTGAATTGCAGGACACATTGATCATCGACACTTCGAACGCACTTGCGGCCCCGGGTTCCTCCCGGGGCTACGCCTGTCTGAGCGTCGCTTGACGATCAATCGCCGTCCGGGGGCCACCCCGGCGGCGCGGCTGGGGTCGCCTCGCAGGCCCGTTGCCCGCGGTGGGCGGCGGCGGCGGCGGCCGGCCGGTGCCCGGAGGGAAGGCGGTAGGGGCGCGGCGAGGGGAGCGGTTCCCCTCGGCGGCCTCGATCCTTTCCCTGCGGCCCGGCGGGCGTCGTCGCGGTCGCGGT
>NW_026989975.1:45000-50000 GCF_036417665.1 Passer domesticus | reverse complement strand
CGATTGCCGCATCGCTCGCTCCCTTCGGCCGCTCTCCCCGCTGCCGTCCTGCCGCGGGCTGGGCCGGGGCCAGGGGTGAGCGGGAGGGAAGGAAGGAACGCCATCAAACCAAAAGGCTCGGCGAGAGACGAACAGAAAGTTTCCCGGAGAAAGGGACGGTGCGCTAGGCATCCCGCCACCGCCCGCCCGCCCCGCCCCGCCTCTGCAGCAGGCTCTCGCCCTGCTGGCCGAACCTCCCGGCTGCCTCGGTGTCGGCCGGCTCCTCGCCCGCCCGCCCGCCCGCCCGCCGCTGCCGCTGCCGCTGCCGCTGCCGCTGCCGCTGCCGCTGCCGCTGCCGCTGTGCAAACAGGCCGATGGGAGCCCGGGGTGGGGGGGGAGAGGGCTTGAAAAGTCTGAAGGTGGCGCCAGGGCGTCTGAGGGGGGGAGGGCGGGGCGGCCCCAACCGTCATTGGGCGGAGGCCGGGAAAGTCTGCAGGCGGCAGCAGGGAGTCTGGGGGGGAGGGGGGGTGAGGGCGGGGCGGCCCCAACCGTCATTGGGCGGAGGCGAGGAAAGTCTGCAGGCGGCAGCAGGGAGTCTGAGGGGGGCAGGGCGGGGCGGCCCCCCAACCGTCGTGGCTGGCCGGGGGGGCGGCCGCGACAGGCAGGGCAGGGACCAGGGCAGGGACCAGGGCAGGCGCGGGGACGGGGACGGGGACGGGGACGGGGAGAGAGGGCACGCGAGAGGGCGCGTGCCTATGGGCGGGGGGGGGGCGGTGTGGTGCTCTGAGAGAGCGGCATCGGGATGTGAGTGCGTGGAGCGGGTGTGTGTCCCCGTGTCTGTCTGTCGCTCTCTGTGCGGACAAGGGCCGGCGGCTTCGTGGTGCCGGCCACGGGCGCCTCGCCACCGAGCCCCCGCGGCCCCCCAGAGCCACGCCGAGTGCTGAAGACCTCTGCGGACCGTGAAAGAACCCGTCCGAAAGCGGCCGCCCGTGTGCCGGCGGCGGCTGCCCCGCCGCCGCCGCCGCCGCCGCCGCCTCCTCTCCCGGTGGGCGGGGCGGGGCGGGTCGAGCCGAGTCGCGGCGTGGGGGGGGCGGGCAGAAACCCAAGAAAAGCCAAAACCAAACCAAACAAACGACAAAAGAAAAAAACAAACAGACGGAAAAAAACAAAACAAACAAAACCCCACCAAACCAACCCCGGGGGGGGGAACCAAAACCAAACCCAACAATAAAAGCCCCCCAAAGAAACACCAAAAAAAGCCCCCACCAGCCCACCAACCGAACCACAAGCCACAAGCCCCACGCCCACTCCCCCCCCAAAAAGCCCCGAGATCTAGCATCAAACAAAAGCAAAGCAAAGCAAAGCAAAGCAAAGCAAAGCAAGGCAAGGCAAAGCAAAGGAAAAACAACAACAACAATACCAACCAGAAAACCCCCCACACACAAAACCCCCCCCCAAGAAAAAAATCCAAAAGAGAAAAAGCCCCAACCAAACAAAACCAAACAAAACCAAACAAAACCAAACCCAACCAAAAAAAAAAAAAAAAACCCCAAAAAAAAAAAAAAAAAAAAAACAAAAACAAAACCAAAAACAACCAACAAAACCCAAAACCAAAAACCACCCCCACAACGCCCACCAAAAAAAAAAAAGCCTCCAAAAACCCCAAAACCTCGAAAATATGAATTGGTCTTAGAAATGGGGGGGGGGGGGGGGGGGGGGGGGGGCGGGGAAGGGGGCTTCATTGAGTGGGACAGGGCTGATAGAGCCGTCCGGCTCCGGGGCGTTACGAGGCCGTGAGCTGCCCCCGGCTGTGCAGGCTTGGCGGGGTCAGCGAGGCGCCCGAACCCCGGGCGGCGAGCGGAGAACAACAGGTCTACCCTAGCTCTGCAAGGACACCAGGTCTACCCCCGGCTTCGGGAGGGGACACCAGGTCTACCCCGGCTTCGGGAGGGCAGCCAACAGGTCTACCCCCGGCTTCGGGAGGGGACACCAGGTCTACCCCGGCTTCGGGAGGGCAGCCAACAGGTCTACCCCGGCTTCGGGAGGGCAGCCAACAGGTCTACCCCGGCTTCGGGGAGCCAACAGGTCTACCCCGGCTCCGGGAGGGGACACCAGGTCTACCCCGGTTCCGGGAGGGCAGCCAACAGGTCTACCCCGGCTTCGGGAGGGGACACCAGGTCTACCCCGGCTTCGGGGAGCCAACAGGTCTACCCCGGCTTCGGGAGGGGACACCAGGTCTACCCCGTCTTCGGGAAGGGAGCCAACAGGTCTACCCCCGGCTTCGGGAGGGGCCACCAGGTACTACCCCGGCTTCGGGAGGGGACAACAGGTCTACCCCGGCTTCGGGAGGGGACACCAGGTCTACCCCGTCTTCGGGAAGGGAGCCAACAGGTCTACCCCCGGCTTCGGGAGGGGACACCAGGTCTACCCCGGCTTCGGGAACGGACACCAGGTCTATCCCGGCGCCGGAGAGGACGCCAGGTCTACCCCGGCTCCCCGGGAGACACCAGGTCTACCCCGGCTCCGCGCCCGCCCAGGCTCGGCGCGGTCCCCGGGCGGCGGGCGCTGACGGATGACAACAGGTCTACCTCGTTCCGAAGGGACTTGGTCACATTTCGGCCGGCGCCGGGTAGACCTGTTGTCTCAGCCGGCTCCGGAAGTTCACCAAGGGGTCGCTGTTTTCGGCCGCCTCCCGCTACGTCATGCTAGGAGGCGGCCTGCGGCGGCGCTCCTTCCCGGTCGATTTTCATCGGTCCTCTTGGAGGCGCCGGCGGCCTTGGACTTATCTGTCCGTACTATGGGAGCGAGGTGACGGGCCGCGTCCCCGCAGGCAGGGTTCTCCGCGCCTGTGTCCGATGGCGGTGGGCTGGATTGGCCGCGCGTGCCGGTGGCGCCAGGGTTGGAGAGCACGCCGCCTAACCGAGGAACGAGTCGCGTGGCTTTGTTCCCGGTTCCGTCCGTGGTTGCCCCAGCGAGGTTTGGCGCAGTGTGGAGGGCCCCGAGGGAGAGAGATGTGGTGCGACCGATCGTGGGGCGCGAGAGAGACGTGTGTGGAGCCCGAAAGGGGCCGGTCCCCGCGGAGCCGAGAGAGAAGAGACCGAGGGCGAGCCGGGGGAAAGGGGCCGGTCCCCGCGGAGCCGAGAGAGAAGAGACCGAGGGCGAGCCGGGGGAAAGGGGCCGGTCCCCGCGGAGCCGAGAGAGAAGAGACCGAGGGCGAGCCGGGGGAAAGGGGCCGGTCCCCGCGGAGCCGAGAGAGAGAGTCGAAAAGCCGTGTGAGAGCCCCTCGCTGGCCGAGGTGAGGTGGAGAAAAGCCGTGAGCGTGTCCTGCTCCGGCCCGGCCCGGTGGCGGGCGAGGCGGCGGCGCCTCGTCCCTTGTGTGTGGCTCGGCCTTAAGCCGGGGCCCCGCTCGGCGGGCGCTTTTTAATTTTTTTCTATTTTGTTTTATTTCCCCCCCCCGGCAGTCGGAGGGTGGACGCGGCTGGGGTTTTTCCTGGCCCTTGCTCCAAGAGCCCCGAGGATGGCCCGCTCGGCCGAGGTGGCGGCGTCCCGTCCCCCGCTCCCGACCTGTTTGCCAGCGTGTCCGTGTCGGAAGGGCGGCGGGGGACGCGCAGTGGGACGCGCGGCCTGGCCTCGGCCTGCTGCGTCGCTTGAGGGGCTCGGCGACGGCAGTCGCCCGATGAGCCGGGGTGGCGCCACCGCCGTCCCCGGCCTGTGGTTTTTTTTTTTTTTTTTTTTTTTTTTTGTTTCGGCGTTGTCCCCCTTCCTCGGCCTTAAGCCGGGGACCCGCGTAGCGGGCGGATTTTTCCAGGGGCAGAGGCCGGCCGCGGTGGCCGGCCTTGCCCTAGCACGGACCCGGAGCCCGACAGAGAGCCCCCCGGCATGTCGAGGGCGAGGCGGCGGCGCCTCGTCCTACCTCGCTTTGCGGGTGGTGCGGCTGAGCCGCTTCCGCCAGGGCAGGCTGGGTTTCCACCGGGGGTCCGTTCACGTTGCCTTTTTTTTTTTGTTAGCGAGCCGGCGTGCGGGCGGAGTGGGGGCTGCCCGGCCGGCCGTCGTTGACGGTCCCCCCCCCCCCCCCCTTTCCGGCGGCCTTAAGCCGCGGCACCCGAGAAGCCGCGCGACAAAGGTGCGCGGGCCACGCAAGCCAAGGTGTGCAGAGAGAGAGAGAGAGCGAGAGAGAGAGGGGCGAGATGCCGGTGGGTCGCCCCTCGGCCCGGGCCCGCGGCCCCTGTGGTTAGCACGGGTCCGTTGCCGAACGCGCGCGCCATGTGCCTTTTTATCGTGCCGTCCCCGCCCGGCTTTTTTTTTTTTTTTTTTTTTTGCCGGAGGGGAAGCCGACTGCCGCGTGGCGGGTGAAAGCCGGTGGCCCCGTGGGCACGGTCGGTGGCACTTTTCTCGCACGCTGGGATGGGTTCCCCGGGCGAAGGGGCCGAGTCCCCCAGCCCGGGCGGTCCCGTCCTGCTGTTGCCCCGCTAAGGGAACCGTTGTCGGGTGGCGGCACCCCCCCGTGCTCCTGTTGTGCCGTGACCGGCCCGCCGGCGTCGGCGGCCTCAGGCACGTTCAGTCCCGGGAGGCTCGGCGGCGCCAAGCCGCAGGAGGAGGAAGAGAGAGAGAAGGGCAGACCGAGAGAGCCTCTCGGGGACGGGGCCCTGGTCACGGTTTGCGCGTCTCCTTCGTCAGCCGCGCCTGATCGATGAGGCTTTTCGGGTCGCGTGGGAGAGGGCCCCCGGCGGGCCGGCTCTCTGCCGGGGCTTCTCTGTCATGGGGAAGCCACGGCGGGGGTCCGGTGATCGGGCAGGGCGGTCTCCTTTCCAGTTCGCTTCCCGTCGCAGGCGAGGTGTCGCCCCTCCCGCTGCCGGGGAAGGGCGTCTTTACCGTCCCCAGCTGTGTGACAGCCGCGTGGCCCCGCGAGCCTTCAGGTGTCCTTAAAAACCACGAGAGGTGTCGGTGCCGGCCCCGGTCCGGGAAAAGCGCCCCGTGGGTGCCGGTCGCGAGCAGCGCCGGGCGGCGGTGCGGCTGGAGCT
>NW_026989975.1:27500-32500 GCF_036417665.1 Passer domesticus | reverse complement strand
CGGAGGTCCTCGGCGCTCCGGGGGTAGACCTGTTGTCCCCGGCCGGCCTCGGAGCCCCGGGGGTAGACCTGTTGGCCGCGGCCGGCCCTTACCTCCGGCGGCCCCGGGGCAGACCTGTTGTCCCCGGCCGGTCTCGGAGCTCCGGGGTAGACCTGCTGTCCCCGGCTGGCCTTCGCCTACGGCCGCCTCGCCCGTGGGTAGACCTGCTGTCCCCGGTCGGAGGTCCTCGGCGCTCCGGGGGTAGACCTGTTGTCCCCGGCCGGCCTCGGAGCCCCGGGGGTAGACCTGTTAGCCGCGGCCGGCCCTTACCTCCGGCGGCCCCGGGGCAGACCTGCTGTCCCCGGCCGGAGGTCCTCGGAGCTCCGGGGGTAGACCTGTTGGCCGCGGCCCGGGCCCTTACCGGGCCGGGCAGACCTGCTGTTCCCGGTCGGAGGTCCTCGGACCTGTTGTCCCCGGCTGGCCTTCGCCTACGGCCGCCTCGCCCGTGGGTAGACCTGCTGTCCCCGGCCGGAGGTCCTCGGCGCTCCGGGGGTAGACCTGTTGGCCGCGGCCGGCCTCGGAGTTCCGGGGTAGACCTGTTGTCCCCGGCTGGCCTTAGCCGACAGCCGCCTCGCCCGTGGGTAGACCTGCTGTCCCCGGTCGGCCTCCGCCCCCTGGCGGCCGAGCCCTCTGGCGTGCGCTTGGCTGAGGAGCCGTCCTCGATCGGACGCGCAGCACCCCCGCGGCCCGGGCCCGCGAGCCCGTGCGAGGCGGGCGGCCCGCACGACCGGCAGGCTCGTGCCCGCTCCAGGGGGCGCGCGCAGCGGCTCGCACGCGCCCTTTCCTCCCGAAAGCCGGGAGGCGAAGGCGGCCGACTTTCGCCGCCAGCCGGACGCACGCCCGCCCCCCCCCCCCCCACCTCCCCCCCCCCCCCCCCCACCCCCCCCCCCCCCCACCCCCGCAGACAGCCTGCCCGCCTCCCGCTGCCCCGACCGAAAGGGAAGGAGAGAGCCTTTGGGCGCCGGCGGCACTGCCGCCGCCCCCGTGGCCCGAGCGACGGCGGCCCGGCTCCCGGCTCGATTGCCGCATCGCTCGCTCCCTTCGGCCGCTCTCCCCGCTGCCGTCCTGCCGCGGGCTGGGCCGGGGCCAGGGGTGAGCGGGAGGGAAGGAAGGAACGCCATCAAACCAAAAGGCTCGGCGAGAGACGAACAGAAAGTTTCCCGGAGAAAGGGACGGTGCGCTAGGCATCCCGCCACCGCCCGCCCGCCCCGCCCCGCCTCTGCAGCAGGCTCTCGCCCTGCTGGCCGAACCTCCCGGCTGCCTCGGTGTCGGCCGGCTCCTCGCCCGCCCGCCCGCCCGCCCGCCGCTGCCGCTGCCGCTGCCGCTGCCGCTGCCGCTGCCGCTGCCGCTGTGCAAACAGGCCGATGGGAGCCCGGGGTGGGGGGGGAGAGGGCTTGAAAAGTCTGAAGGTGGCGCCAGGGCGTCTGAGGGGGGGAGGGCGGGGCGGCCCCAACCGTCATTGGGCGGAGGCCGGGAAAGTCTGCAGGCGGCAGCAGGGAGTCTGGGGGGGAGGGGGGGTGAGGGCGGGGCGGCCCCAACCGTCATTGGGCGGAGGCGAGGAAAGTCTGCAGGCGGCAGCAGGGAGTCTGAGGGGGGCAGGGCGGGGCGGCCCCCCAACCGTCGTGGCTGGCCGGGGGGGCGGCCGCGACAGGCAGGGCAGGGACCAGGGCAGGGACCAGGGCAGGCGCGGGGACGGGGACGGGGACGGGGACGGGGAGAGAGGGCACGCGAGAGGGCGCGTGCCTATGGGCGGGGGGGGGCGGTGTGGTGCTCTGAGAGAGCGGCATCGGGATGTGAGTGCGTGGAGCGGGTGTGTGTCCCCGTGTCTGTCTGTCGCTCTCTGTGCGGACAAGGGCCGGCGGCTTCGTGGTGCCGGCCACGGGCGCCTCGCCACCGAGCCCCCGCGGCCCCCCAGAGCCACGCCGAGTGCTGAAGACCTCTGCGGACCGTGAAAGAACCCGTCCGAAAGCGGCCGCCCGTGTGCCGGCGGCGGCTGCCCCGCCGCCGCCGCCGCCGCCGCCGCCTCCTCTCCCGGTGGGCGGGGCGGGGCGGGTCGAGCCGAGTCGCGGCGTGGGGGGGGCGGGCAGAAACCCAAGAAAAGCCAAAACCAAACCAAACAAACGACAAAAGAAAAAAACAAACAGACGGAAAAAAACAAAACAAACAAAACCCCACCAAACCAACCCCGGGGGGGGGAACCAAAACCAAACCCAACAATAAAAGCCCCCCAAAGAAACACCAAAAAAAGCCCCCACCAGCCCACCAACCGAACCACAAGCCACAAGCCCCACGCCCACTCCCCCCCCAAAAAGCCCCGAGATCTAGCATCAAACAAAAGCAAAGCAAAGCAAAGCAAAGCAAAGCAAAGCAAAGCAAGGCAAGGCAAAGCAAAGGAAAAACAACAACAACAATACCAACCAGAAAACCCCCCACACACAAAACCCCCCCCCAAGAAAAAAATCCAAAAGAGAAAAAGCCCCAACCAAACAAAACCAAACAAAACCAAACAAAACCAAACCCAACCAAAAAAAAAAAAAAAAAACCCAAAAAAAAAAAAAAAAAAAAAAAACACAAAAACAAAAACAACCAACAAAACCCAAAACCAAAAACCACCCCCACAACGCCCACCAAAAAAAAAAAAGCCTCCAAAAACCCCAAAACCTCGAAAATATGAATTGGTCTTAGAAATGGGGGGGGGGGGGGGGGGGGGGGGCGGGGAAGGGGGCTTCATTGAGTGGGACAGGGCTGATAGAGCCGTCCGGCTCCGGGGCGTTACGAGGCCGTGAGCTGCCCCCGGCTGTGCAGGCTTGGCGGGGTCAGCGAGGCGCCCGAACCCCGGGCGGCGAGCGGAGAACAACAGGTCTACCCTAGCTCTGCAAGGACACCAGGTCTACCCCCGGCTTCGGGAGGGGACACCAGGTCTACCCCGGCTTCGGGAGGGCAGCCAACAGGTCTACCCCCGGCTTCGGGAGGGGACACCAGGTCTACCCCGGCTTCGGGAGGGCAGCCAACAGGTCTACCCCGGCTTCGGGAGGGCAGCCAACAGGTCTACCCCGGCTTCGGGGAGCCAACAGGTCTACCCCGGCTCCGGGAGGGGACACCAGGTCTACCCCGGTTCCGGGAGGGCAGCCAACAGGTCTACCCCGGCTTCGGGAGGGGACACCAGGTCTACCCCCGGCTTCGGGGAGCCAACAGGTCTACCCCGGCTTCGGGAGGGGACACCAGGTCTACCCCGTCTTCGGGAAGGGAGCCAACAGGTCTACCCCCGGCTTCGGGAGGGGCCACCAGGTACTACCCCGGCTTCGGGAGGGGACAACAGGTCTACCCCGGCTTCGGGAGGGGACACCAGGTCTACCCCGTCTTCGGGAAGGGAGCCAACAGGTCTACCCCCGGCTTCGGGAGGGGACACCAGGTCTACCCCGGCTTCGGGAACGGACACCAGGTCTATCCCGGCGCCGGAGAGGACGCCAGGTCTACCCCGGCTCCCCGGGAGACACCAGGTCTACCCCGGCTCCGCGCCCGCCCAGGCTCGGCGCGGTCCCCGGGCGGCGGGCGCTGACGGATGACAACAGGTCTACCTCGTTCCGAAGGGACTTGGTCACATTTCGGCCGGCGCCGGGTAGACCTGTTGTCTCAGCCGGCTCCGGAAGTTCACCAAGGGGTCGCTGTTTTCGGCCGCCTCCCGCTACGTCATGCTAGGAGGCGGCCTGCGGCGGCGCTCCTTCCCGGTCGATTTTCATCGGTCCTCTTGGAGGCGCCGGCGGCCTTGGACTTATCTGTCCGTACTATGGGAGCGAGGTGACGGGCCGCGTCCCCGCAGGCAGGGTTCTCCGCGCCTGTGTCCGATGGCGGTGGGCTGGATTGGCCGCGCGTGCCGGTGGCGCCAGGGTTGGAGAGCACGCCGCCTAACCGAGGAACGAGTCGCGTGGCTTTGTTCCCGGTTCCGTCCGTGGTTGCCCCAGCGAGGTTTGGCGCAGTGTGGAGGGCCCCGAGGGAGAGAGATGTGGTGCGACCGATCGTGGGGCGCGAGAGAGACGTGTGTGGAGCCCGAAAGGGGCCGGTCCCCGCGGAGCCGAGAGAGAAGAGACCGAGGGCGAGCCGGGGGAAAGGGGCCGGTCCCCGCGGAGCCGAGAGAGAAGAGACCGAGGGCGAGCCGGGGGAAAGGGGCCGGTCCCCGCGGAGCCGAGAGAGAAGAGACCGAGGGCGAGCCGGGGGAAAGGGGCCGGTCCCCGCGGAGCCGAGAGAGAAGAGACCGAGGGCGAGCCGGGGGAAAGGGGCCGGTCCCCGCGGAGCCGAGAGAGAAGAGACCGAGGGCGAGCCGGGGGAAAGGGGCCGGTCCCCGCGGAGCCGAGAGAGAGAGTCGAAAAGCCGTGTGAGAGCCCCTCGCTGGCCGAGGTGAGGTGGAGAAAAGCCGTGAGCGTGTCCTGCTCCGGCCCGGCCCGGTGGCGGGCGAGGCGGCGGCGCCTCGTCCCTTGTGTGTGGCTCGGCCTTAAGCCGGGGCCCCGCTCGGCGGGCGCTTTTTAATTTTTTTCTATTTTGTTTTATTTCCCCCCCCCGGCAGTCGGAGGGTGGACGCGGCTGGGGTTTTTCCTGGCCCTTGCTCCAAGAGCCCCGAGGATGGCCCGCTCGGCCGAGGTGGCGGCGTCCCGTCCCCCGCTCCCGACCTGTTTGCCAGCGTGTCCGTGTCGGAAGGGCGGCGGGGGACGCGCAGTGGGACGCGCGGCCTGGCCTCGGCCTGCTGCGTCGCTTGAGGGGCTCGGCGACGGCAGTCGCCCGATGAGCCGGGGTGGCGCCACCGCCGTCCCCGGCCTGTGGTTTTTTTTTTTTTTTTTTTTTTTTTTTTTGTTTCGGCGTTGTCCCCCTTCCTCGGCCTTAAGCCGGGGACCCGCGTAGCGGGCGGATTTTTCCAGGGGCAGAGGCCGGCCGCGGTGGCCGGCCTTGCCCTAGCACGGACCCGGAGC